>NW_022103917.1:7393940-7414096 GCF_000313985.2 Echinops telfairi
GACACCTCGTGATCACACAGGCTGATAATGTTCTTCCCTGTGGGCTTTGTGCTTCTGAGCTAGATGCCCGCTTGTTTACCTTCAAGCTTTTAAGATCCCAGACGCTATATCTTTTGATAGCCGGGCACCATCAACTTTCTTCACATTTGCTTGTTCACCCGCTTTGTCTTCAGCGGTTGTGTTGGGAAGGTGAGCATCATAGAATGCCAATTTAATAGAAGAAAGTATTCTTGCTTTAAGGGAGTACTTGAGTGGAGGCCCAATGTCCTTTTGCTACCTTAATACTAAACCTATAAATATAGGCACATAGATCTATTTTCCCATCCTCATATAGATATATATGCATATGTACATGTCTTTATCTAGACCTCTATAAATGCCCTTTGCCTCCCAGCTCTTTCCTCTATTTCCCTCAATTTTCCTCCTGTCCCACTATCATGCTCAGTACTCGAATATAAGCCGACCAAAATATCAGCCAAGGCACCTAATTTTACCAGAAAAACTGCACTAAAAATGTGCTGAAAAACCCGGCTTATACACGAGTATATATGGCACTTTGGGCATATTATCAGGAGAGAACAGTCTTTGGAGAAGGACATCATGCTTGGTAAATGGGCAGCAAAAAAGAGGAAGGCCCTCAATGAGATGGATGGATAGGGTGGCTGCAACTGTAGGTTCGAACATTTGAACAAATGTGAGGATGGTGCAAGCCCAGGCAGCATTTTGTTCTGTTGCCCTTGGGGGTCACGATGAGTCAGAGCCAACTTGATGGCACCTAACAGCAACAACAACATGTGCATCAAAATGTTCAATAAAAGCGCAAATGGAGTACCTACAGACTAGGGGGAATGGCAATGATGCACCCCGACAAGGAACAAATATCTAAAATCTATAGAGAACCTGAACACTTACATAAGAAAAAGATGAATGATCTAATTCAAAAATGGGCAGAGAACATCAAGAGACTGGTCACCAATGAAGCTATTTAGGCGGCCAACAAATATATGAAGAAATGCTCCTAATCATTGGTCATTGAGGAGGAGCAAGGCAAAACAAAGAGCTATCACTTCACACTGGCATTTATAGCAAAGTTCAAAAGAACTGAAAAAGCAAATGCCAGGGAGGGTGCATGCAGATTGGCACCCTCATACACTGCTGGTGGGATTGTAAAATGAGAAAACCACTGTAGAAAGCAGTATGGTGCTTCCTCAAATAATTAGGAGCAGAAATACCATATGGCCCAGCAATTCCTCTACTTTGTATATATCCTAGAGAAATAAGAGTTGCTACACAAATAAATATGTGTATCCATGGTTATTGCAATACTATTCACAATAGGAAGAAGATGGAAAGAATTTAAATGTCTCTTAGTGGAAGAATGGTGAAATACGCTTTGGCACACACACAATGGAATACTACACAATGCTAAAGAGAAATGATGAATCTGGGTAACATTTCAATACATGGATGGACGTGTAGGCATCATGCTGAGTGAAATGAAGCAAGCACAAAGGACAAATATTGGAAGACACCACATTATAAAACATCCAGAATAGATTTCCACATTAAAAGGAATAGATTTTGAGGGCTACTAGCAGTGGAAGGGAAAGGGAAGTCACGGGCCAGTGGGCAAGCAGGTGTTAACTTGGGTGAAGGGGAAGACATGAAACAGAAGATGATAGTTAGGTTTTGTGTCACTTTGGTTGGGTCCGAATTCTTAGTGCTTTGGCAGTTGAGGTTTGATGGTCCTCCATAGTGTGACCTAATATAGCGTGATCGGCTCCCTCATGGTATTTGTTGTGCCCAGCCAATCAGTTGTGAGAAGACTGGGGAGGAATTCAGCGCCCTTGCTCAAGTTACAGCCCTGATGCTATTTAGGGGAAGTTTCCCCAGAATTGGCCCTGCCTGGACTTGGCCTAAACTTGTTTTCTACAACTGTGCCAACCATTTTTTGGACATCAATTTCTCTATATATATATACATATGTGGGGATCACCTGTTTTGCCACTCTTGAGCATCCAGTCAAGGCACAGTGCAAGACATTAGGGGATTTGTTGAGTTGTTGAATGTGAGGGTGAGGATCTGCTCTGTGAGCCTTCACCAAATTCACAGTAAAAAGTAAAATGAAACCCCAAACATTGACGGGCAAAGGAAATGAAAAGATAATGACATTTTCCCATGAACTTTTTTTTGAAGCCATCCTCAGGAGGCGTCAATGGAATTGCTGGGCCATATGGTAATTCTATGTTTAACTTTTGGGGGACCCACCAGAATGTTTTCTACAGTGTCTGAATCATTTGATCTTCTCACTAGTGATAAATGAAGGTTCCATTTTCCCACATCTTTACCAATACTTATTGTTTTCCATTAAAAATATTATAGCCATTTTGATGAGCTGAGTTGTCATAGACTGGCAGAAACAGGTCGGGATGATTTGGGGGCATCTAGTGTGGCAAGCAGAGTTCAGACAGGGCTTCAGTGAAAGAGAGGGCTGCAGCGGGAACTAAGGTTGGGACCAAGGTGCGGTGGGCTTGGCATGCATATCAAACCATTCAAGGGTAGACTGAATTCAAACGCAGTTTTGAAATTTAGAGAGACCCCTCTAGGGATTGGATATGTACAGGGCTAGAGATAAGAACAAAAGGTAGGTGATTATGTTACTAAAAATCATATGACCAGAATTTCCCTTAAGTATTCCTCAGAAGCCGAGTGCATGTTCCCTTCCTCCTCAGCTGTCCACTGGTTTTAGGGTTTCCCAGGCACAATAATGGGTTTAAACTAAATCAATATCATTGTGTGAGGCTGTAGTCTGAGAGCTTGTGGCTCAGTCTAGGGGGACCTGGCGCTATGGCCTTGAGCCTGTCACGTCCTTCTCAGCAGCTCCCATCTCCTGGGTTTCCAGTCCAGAGGGTCCCTGCAGCATCTCAGAAAGTGCCATAGACATATCCTCACTTCAGGTGCTTTATTTATTTACTGTATATACTCGTGTATAAGCCGGTTTTTTTCAGCACATTTTTAATGCAGTTTTTGTGGTAAAATTAGGTGCCTCGGCTAATATTTGGGTCGGCTTATACTCGAGTATATATGGTTTGTACTTGCTTAACTCTTCTCCAGAGAATTATGTATTCTTCCATTTATACCCTGTAAAAATGGCAATTTTGCCATCTTTGAGAAACTCCTTTCATGTTCTTTCCAAATGTTCTTTAAATTTGGGCAACAAAAAGAAGTCAGCAGAGGCAAGATTAGGTTTGAAGGATGGATGGGGTAAGGTTTTCCAATAAAAATTTGGTAGGATAGTCCTTGTTAACCTCAAAGAATTGTACATGCATCACTGAGATGAAAATTTTCCAGGATTTTTGTCACCAATGCCATTTTTAATTTTCTTAAAGCTTCTTCCTCATAAGCATCCGTGGTCGTCTTGTGCCTTTTGAGAAAACCTATCAAGATTGTTGTTGTTGTTCTTAGGTGCTGTTAAGTCAGTTTGGACTCATAATAAACCTATGAAAAAACAGAAAAAAATAATCTTTTAAAAATTATTAATTTAAAAAATAATTGTATTACGAACTCTTGCAGATATCATAACATTCCATAGTTCAGTCACATCAAACAGTATTGTACAATTGCTACTACAGTTTCAAAACATTTTCTTTCTTCTTGAACTTCTTGATATCAGCTTTCCTTTATCCCCTAACTCCCTTACTCTACCCCCCAGAAACCCTTATTCTTGCCCCTCCCATATCTTACACCATCCAATATATCCATTCACATATAATTCTGTTGTTTGCTCCCCTCAAGTGGGGTTATACAATCATCAATGCTATCAGCTCCACATTTTGCCCCCCTCTTCCCGTACCCTCAGGGAACCATTACTCCTGTTATTGTTTCTGACTTTCATGTACTGAATGATCTTATATACACAAATTAACATATGCCAATCTAACATGTTTAATGATGTAAAACAAATAAAAACCATAATAGTAAGGGGAGGAAATATTAAAGAACTAGAGGATAGTTTTGTGGTTCATTAAAGTAATTCTGTACCTTGGATTTATCATCCCTTCTGTGTGGCCCTTCTGAGAGGAACTATCCAATTATCTTACAGGTGGGTTTGGGTTTCTACTACATCCATGCCCCTTCACATTGATTTGGTTACTTGTTTTTGAACTTCTGATATCAAGCCTTTAAGATCCCAGATGCTATATCCTTTAATAGCTGGGCATCATCAACTTCCTTCACCACATTTGCTTATGCACCCATTTTGTCTTCAGCGATTGTGTCGGGAGGGTGAATATCAAACAATTCCACATTATTAGACCAAACCATTCTTGTACTGTGGTAAGATTGAAGTAGAGGCCCAAAGTCCATCTACTTCCTTGTTGTATTTGTGTGTATATATATGTTTATATATACATATGTTTATACATATATACACACAAATACACATGTTTATATATATTTTTTCTTTTTTACTCTATTATCCCCTCCTTCCAGACTCACATGGTCTTATATCTTGTTAGGTCCTCTGTATTGAAAACTCAACTCTTTACCAAGTTCACATTAAAATTAAATCCAGTTTCATACATTCACTGTTTCTGGATTTTATCTCAATGAAAGGGATCAAGTATAGATTCACACATTCATTATTGACTGAAAATGGAATTCAATAGTGTTAAAGAGATGCTTTGTGTCTGAATATGATTATTCATAAGCAAATAAATAGAAAACAGATATTGCCATATCTAAGAGCATCAGTATCCTTTCCCTGGATGTCTCCTTCAAAATAGAGTGCTCTGAGGGCCCGCATACATACAGTTCCGCTGCTATTCTTTTTTATTTGGCTGGTTTTGCTATAAAGGAAAGATTAATTAATGACCTCCACAGTTCAATGTATAACTATCCTTCAAATGTATCCTTTACTTAATTTTCTTTGTTTCCTTCCAATAGAAGAGACAACAGAGTACACATTCCTGTAGAACAATAGATTATTATCCTAATTATAGTTGCCTGGTGTTTTCTACAATTTTACCATTTTATTAAAAACAATTATCTGAGAAGAACCAATCTTTTGTAATACCTACCCTATTGTTCTCATTTTTCTCTGGTTCTGATGTGGTCTTTTTTAAGGGGTATTTTATTCATAATTATAGACTATAAGGCAATTGCTCAGTAACTGGCCCCAGGAGATATTTTGTTGAGATTAATTTTTCTTGTAGTTCTTGATTCAATTACATCTTTAAAGTATTTTTTTAAACTACTGGCCACTTAATAAGCTCACTTCTTTTATGTGAGGCAAACACACTATATGTGTAATGATCAATATTGAAGCATGCTTTTTAAAAGAGTGACTATTCCAGACCGTATGAAATAGTGAATTTTTTGATTCACAAATTCCTCTCTTACACGTGAGTCTCTGGAAGAAAATGTGTCTTAAATCTCTTCTTCCTTAATTCTACAGGAATATTTGATTGTTATTTTATGCAAGCTTTGTTCATCTAAAGAAACATAAAAGAACTATGACATTGAGGTTGTGGCTTTTAAAAGTCAGGCTCAGTCAAAGTATACATAAATGAAGAAGCTGATTAGGCTGAGTAGCAAACTGGCAGTAAATGACAATATCATGTAGTGGAGAGCCACAATGTCCAGACATAGAAACTCGAGCTTCAGAGACTTTCAAATAGTTTGACCATGCCAAAGTGTAAGCAATACATTTATTATCACAAGCAGCACGTGCGCACACATACACACACACACATCTTTCTATGAATGAAGCATTTAAACTATCTTACTACCTAGGAGGCATCCTCATATGTTCTATCACATTTCTATTTTAAGCCATTCTACTTCTGATTTAATTTTCATATATGCTGGCTGTAAGTTTATGAACCATGAATGGTGCATGACCAGTTGTTTACAAAGCATAGCTCTTAGTAGTAGTAGGGTGGGGGGAGGCGGTGGGGATGACTGGGAACAAAATTCCTGCTGGCCACCCCTCTGCATCGCCCGAGTGCTCTCCTCTGTCTAGTGCAGTGGTTAAGGTGCTCTATTTATCGCTCATTGGAAGGCAGCAGCTCTCTTCACACTTGGATGACTGTTCCTCATCTAGCTTTTGGGGATTCAATTTCATAACATCTCATCAGCAGCTCTATTGACTCCGCAGATCTCTGTGTATCCTTGTTTTCTTCTTCCCTGCCTTGCAGCTCCAGGGCTGTGCCTGAGACCTCTGCGCTCTAGCCCGGCAAGTAGTCAGGAGAAGAATCTGTGTGGGGGGAGGAGCGTCTACCAGAAATAGCAGGACTGGAAATTGTACTTTGCTTTTAACTTCCTGTTCTTATCTGTCAAGTAGATACTCACTTCATCTTTGTTTTCTGGGCAGTTACTAGAAGTCCCATTTCAAGAACAAAATGTATTTTTTTTTCTTATTTCAGTTGAAGGTCTCTGTGCTTTGTAGGTCAGCAACAGAGCAGGTTCTTTAAAAACGAAGTCTTACTCTAAATTTTTATAAGAAATTCACATTCATTATAGCAAAATTTGACAGTGCAAGAAAGTATTTTGGAAAAGCCTCCCCTGGCCCTACCACGTGAGGTTTAAGCCCTATTGCTGTTAATCACACCCAATGTTTTCCATTGCTAAGAAATTCATGCAAACTTATGACTCTTTTGTGAAAAACAGGACCCTCTCATATGCGCTGATTTTTCAATGAACAATATATGGTTAACACCCTCTATCTTCTTTAAAATAAGTTTTCGTGACTACACGGGATACAATTGTATCGATGTCTCGTGCCTCTAAAAGATCAAACATGTTGCCAATGTAGGTAGTTCCTGTTTTTCACTATTACAAGCAAAACTGTGATAAACATCCTCGTGCAGACATCTGTTCGCACATTTTAAATTATTTCCTTTGGATACGTTCCTAGAGACTGGAATTGCTACATCAGCATGTGGGCGTATGTTCAAGGCTCTTGATAATTGTTTCCAAAATGCCCTCCAACAAGAATGTACCAATTCCAACCTCACCAGCAGCGAACCAAAGCATCCATTTCCTTATAGTATCACCAACAATGGGGGTTCTCATTATTTTCAACATTAACCAATGTAATTGGAGGGGGGAAAAGTAAGGCAGTGGATTCTCAATCAACATTTATGACATTTCAGCTGAACTTCCCCAAGAGAGCCCAAATCCCCTACAGGAACACTTTTTCCTAAGGATAAATATTGCCAAAATGCCTCCCAGAAAGTCTGTACTAATTTAATCTCTCCCCAGTTGTGTGTGAGCAGGCCCCTTTCTCAACTGCCTTATGAACTCTTGGGTATTAGTATTCATTTTCATTTTAATGTATCTGATAAGAGGTGATGTTTGTTGAAACCAGGGCTTTGAACCACTTTGAATCCATTCAGTCATGGTCAATGATGTGGAATTGGCACAGACTAGAATTTTTAAAATTTGTATGGAGTAGAATGAGAAATGGAATGGAAATTGAAGTCCTGGAATGGACGACCAGGAAAAGTAGTGAACACTTTCAGGAGCCTGATGTGGGAGATGGGCTTGCTAGTCCTGTGTAGACCAACTCACATTCAAAGCAGTATGATTAGTTGCCATCTTTGAGTCAGAAGCTATTGTTTCTGACTATGCCTGTCAAGAAATTTGGTTGCTATGCATTGCAAAACTGCCCTTGTTTCCTAAGAGAGAGATAACATTTCTAGCAGAGCATTGACCTCTCATTGCTTCTGTTCTGGTCACCAGGCCAGTTCACCCACATTTTATGAATGCAGGTCTAGTTGGTTTTACGTCACTAGCCCTGACTGAACCAGGAAGCATCTGCTCAAAGCCCTGTTTGAAAGCATAGAGAGACCCTTTCACTTGATCTTAACAATGGATGGGATGTCTCCCTGAATGTTGCCAGTTTCAAATACCCATGAGTGGTTCCTGAAAATAGTGACTATACTTTTCCACTGACACGTTTCCTTGCTCTCTGGCTCCAAACTACTCAGCTTGGAAGAGACCTTTGAGTACCTGTAGCTGCAGTTACCCAGAGAATCTTAGCTCCCAGCCAAAGGTCAGAGTGTCATTTGACTCCTTTGGCCCTGGTTTGCTTGCAGTGACCACTGGATATTCAGCCTAGATGGGAATAGTCTCTATTCACAAAACACTTAAGATCCTGGGCTAGGGAGGTTTTCTTCTGTTTATGAACGATGGAAAATGTCCAGAGAGAGAGAGCGAGCGAGCGAGAGAGAGCGCGCGCACGCA
Source organism: Echinops telfairi (assembly GCF_000313985.2). Classification (NCBI taxonomy): domain Eukaryota; kingdom Metazoa; phylum Chordata; class Mammalia; order Afrosoricida; family Tenrecidae; genus Echinops; species Echinops telfairi. Next base: position 7,402,188 of record NW_022103917.1, read on the forward strand.
AGAGCGCGAGCGCGCAATGGCCTGGGATTCTCTGGGGATAGCGAGCTCTTTACAAAGGGCAACTGTAGATGCTGAGGGGAAGGCCCAGGACTCTATTTTTCAAGCCTCTCTTTGGATGGCTAGGTCTCAAGTGAAATGATTCGTACCTGGTCAGTAGGTTTCTGGGTACTGGCAAGGAGCTCAGTCACTAACTGGGGGGTCCGAACAAGTACTCCCTCACTTTCCTATAAGAATTCAAATCCAAGCTGGTTAAAATCCAGCTTCGTGGTCCTAGAACTTGCCTTTCCCTTATTTTATTTTCCTTTGTTGTTGTTGTTGTTGTTGAGAACAGTGACCAATTCAACAATTCAGTGATGCTGATTACATTTCTCAAGTTGTTCAACTGGGCTCTAGAACTTTTGAAATGTAAAGATTGCTTCGGGTGAGGGGGAAGCACTTTTAAATTTGAGAAAACCCAACAAAATAAACCAAACCCAGTGCCATCAAGTTGATGCCAACACACAGCCATCACCTAGGACAAACAGAACTGCCTCCTACATCTTTCTCCCGCAGGACAGCTGGCGGATCCAAACTGCCAACCTTTTTGGTCAACATCTAAATGCTTTCAACCACGGTGCCTCCAGGAATCCTTGTTTCTAACGAGTCCCCACGTAATACCTATGCTGTTTGCCCACAGTGCACAGTTTGAAGAATCAAGTGCGAACCCATGTTCTACTGATAAGTCGTTGAGATTATTTCTGTCTTGGAGTGTGGGTACCAAAAGGATGACAGGGTGCTTCATAGAAGGAGGACATTTCATCGGGATTCGAGGATACAGAGAAGTAGAAAAGCAGTGGGGGGAAAATCATATCGTTTTTTGAAAGGCTAGTGGATCTTATCAGATTCAGAGAATTGATCCCCCTCTTGGGCTGCTTTCCTCAAGGTCAGTTGGAAAGGACCAGCCACTTCTCAGAAGAAAGATGAGACTTTCTACTCCTATAAGAAGTTACAGTCTCAGAAAGCACAAGGGCAGTTTTACCCTGTCTTATAAGGTCCCCATGAGTCAGAATGGACTCAATGAGAGTGAGTTAGGTTTTGGTTTGAGTTGGCACTCCCATGAGAAGACTATAGTCTTCAAGCCACCTGACACTTAGGCTGTGTGTAGATTCTGAGGAGCAATCATTTTATTGGAGGGGTTTTTGTGGTTGCAGTTTTTTAGAGGTACTGGTTGCTCTTAGCAGCTCATGGAAATTTTACTTACACTATTTTGAAATTTTGGTTTGGGGAAGGTTGGGAACATTCATTTATTTTTTTTGAATTGAGGTATGATCTATATGCAGTGATGTGTACAACCTTTAGTGTACAGCTCAGTCAACTTTGATACATGTACACATCCATGTAACCAGCACCCAAGCCAAGATAAAGAACATTTTCAGCACCCCAGAAGTTTCCCTCAGTGCCTTCTCCCAGGACATAAAACACTGTTCTGCCTTCTAAAATGATAGATGAGTTTTGCCTGCTCTAGAGTTTCACTACATAAAATGATATAGAATGTATTATTTCATCCATGGCTTCTTTTGAACATTACATTAAAGTATGTTGGGTGAAATATGTATAAAGTATTCACCAGTACTTGATGTGCATGCCCATGACATTACCTTTCAGAATGACGTCTTTGAAACTGGTCTGGACTGTTGCATGCATCCTACCCTCACAGAGATTCGGCTGCATATCTTAAGATGTTTGGAAAGTTTGGTTTGAGAGAGATTTGAGGATGTGACCCACGGATGGACCCAGATTTATGAAGGCAAGACAATCAGGAAGCTTACTACCCCTTCACTCTGAGAGCTAGCTGGCAGGGGCAGTTCCTGCCTATTCTTGGAGTTGTCTGCTTGGGATGAGAGAAATTGCTGCAGAAATTATGACTCCTGAAGGGCTATAGAGGCGAAGATGAGGCAGAGATGAATTTTCATTTGGAGGACCAGTCAATTGGGCTTTGAAGAATGATTAGGAATGTACCAGGGGAAGAAAGGAGGCAAAGTAGAAGCAAAGATAGGATGGATGGGGTGTGGGATTTCCAGAGAATGGTGAGTCAGTCTTGATGGGAGAAAGGAGTGGAGGGAGGGCATAAATAGATGATGCCCCAAACAGAAAACAGACCTGAAAGGTCAGTTGTGGTCAGATTGAGGGGGGCCTTAAATGCCATTCTAAGGACCTTGAACTTTTCTCTTTTAACCTGCCTTTCTAATGATCCTTTTGATTTCTTCATGATGTCTTTAGGTCATTCCACAATTTGTCAATGTTCAAGGCATCAAATATACTCTTGAAATGGTCTCTAAATTCAGGTGGGATATCCTCAAGGTTGTATTTTGACTCTTTAAATTATCTTCAGTTTCAACCTGAACTTGCAGATGAGCAGTTGATAGTGTCTTCCACAGTCAGCCCCAACCTTGTTTTGGTTGATGGTATTGAACTTCTCCATTGTGGCTTTCTACAGAGTCTATTTACAGAAAAGAACCAAAGGATTCTTAAATAGCTTTTCTGAGATAACATTTTTCTGTATTAAGTATATATGAGGCAAAATATTCCATTCCTCTAAAAAATGCAGAACGGTTTAAAAATTAAGGTACTGCACACTTCAAATGGATGCATCTTTTGCTTATAAATTATATCTCTATAAAGTCGTTTTTTAAACAACAAAATATATTTTAGTTTCTCAAGGTTAAAGCTTAAAATAAAGCTAGATAAATGCAGCATTAAGTTAGTCTAAGAGTATGTACCCTAAAGTTATACTAGCTGTATTTATACCTTGGCTTTTCTGCTTACTATGTTGAACTTCTGTAAATCACTTAACCTTTGCATGTCCCAATTCCTTCAGCTGTAAAATGAGTATTAATAATAGCACTACCTTCACTGTGTTGTAAAGATTTAGTAAGTTTCATTTATGTGAAACACTTTTAGAACAGTGTGCCTGGTGCAGAGTAAATGTTAAATAAATATTAGCATTTAAGTGTGACGACCTCCAGCTTTATGGAGTTATCAACCCCGTCATCCTAATTTCTGTATAATTTGATAATGTCATTATTTATGTTTATTATGCTTTGCAAGTCTTCAGACTATAAACTTAATATCCTTTTATGGAAACCATTTTATTAGAATATAATCCAGACATCATACCATTCAATAATTCATTTATATCAAGAAGTATTGTATAATCACTACCACAATCAATTTCAAAACATTTTCTTCCTTCTTGTATTCCTTGATATTAGATCCCCATTACCATCCCCCCTATACACACCTCCCATGTCGTACTCCCCAGGAACCGTTAATCTAGTGATTGTCTCAAGTGATTCACCCATTCTGGGTTTCATATACCGAATAACATATAAGAATACATAGCAGAGAGTCAAGAAGGCTACCAACAATAACAAAATACAACAGAGATAAGCCTGCTTAAAAAACAAAAAGCCAACAGAAAGCTTAAACAAGATCAAACTCAAAGTCTGTGAAAAGTGAGATTAAACAACAAGGCTGTAACCATTCAAATCAGATTTTTAATTTTAATCTATTATGATTGTCTCTACAATACTCCCTTCTGATAATCAAGCTATTTCCACCCCTCAAGTATGGTCAGAGGGAAATAACTGGAGGCTTATTCCATGTGTAGATCCTGTAAAAGTATTTTGGGCTTCCACTGTCATCCATAGCCTTCTGTAAACCAGAATTTCACAATTCAAACCTCTGTTTCCATTCCCTCTTAAGGATTTGTATTATATTATTTTCAAGAAATTGATCACACATGTTAGTGTGCTCCTTCCATGTGGACTTAGTTGATGCTTCACTGAGATGGCTACTTGTTTGAAAAAAGCCTTTAAGACTCCAGAAGCCATTCTTTCTGATAGCTAGGCACCATCTAGTATCTTTACTATACTGTGCTGTGGCACCCATACCTTCATGAGGGAGTGTATTTGAGCAGGGCCATGTGGTAAGAATAAATTGTTCTGAGATTGGAGCAGGGATTAAGTACAAGCCCCAAATCCATTCCTATATCTGTTTTCTATACAATACGCTTGCTTTTGATTGTTTCGTCCCAGCAGTGCAGTGGATTGTTTAATATGACTCTTCTAGTCATACCCTTTTTTACTCCCGGAAAACTACCATCACTTTCCTGATATATCCAGGTAAGAGGTGGGGAAGGAAACTGATAGACTTAACTTGAGAGTGATTGTTGGCAGGATTAATTGACATCCTGCTAGGTATAAAGCGAATAACCTCAGAAGCAGGAAGAAGAGATTTCACTACCTACAAAAGAGAAGAGCCCAGAGTGGAATGTGTCCTCTGGACCCCAAGGTGATTGTGTAGTGAACCTCCTGGATCCAGGAGACAGCTTGGACAGCAGAGGAGTGACAGGAGCAGCTTCAGAACTGGGAACCATGGCACGAGACAGGGCTGCGGACTTCCCAGGCCACAGAGCAAGTAAAACTGAGTAGGTTGGGCCAGGAGGCTGGCTTGTTACAGTGGGGTGCTTCTGGGCCCTTAACTGGGAGAACTAGGTTTGCTGACCATGGACCCGGAGCTGAGTGTTTTAGGATTGAGGCTTTACAGGAGAGTGGCATTTACCGGGCACTCTTAAAAGAGCTTTGTAACATTGCCTGAGGAAGACAAAGGCAAGGCCAAAGGCAGACAAAGGCTGAAGTTCAGAGAAAGATCTGCCTACGAACAGAGCAAAGAAACTGTCCTGACTGAATGACTGTGACCTGCGCATTTATCACCTGAAGTGTAACCTGGTCATTTCCCTAATAAACTCCATCATCAGGAGCATCATCTGTGAGTTCTGTGTGGCCAAAACAATGGATTATGGAACCCAGCGTCGAAGCAGAGGCTGCCTTGGGAGGAATCATTGGTGCCAGAATTGGTGGGAAGATTGAAGGGTAGAGGCTATCTGACCTCTGCCTTGTAGCAATCAGCCTTGCAAGCTGGAGGCAGTCGGCTGCTGTGTGGTCAGGCGCTGTGGCACCTCCATGATGTTTCCTCAGTCCCTTGCCTCCAAAAAGATAAGTAGATGTATTTAGAGGGTGCTTATTGGGTGGCCCATGGAAATGGCAGCCAAGAAATCACACAAGGTATTGCATTCATCAAATTATCTGCAAAAGACTTCGGTAAAGTGTTCAAAAGCAGTGCTGTCTCTCTGAGGACTAAAGGACCCAGCTCCTTAGCCATGGTTTTTTCATATACATGCAAAAGTAGGACAACGAGGAAGGGAGTCCAAAGAAGAATTGATACCTTTGAATTGTAGTGCTTGCAAAGAATACTGGATATACCAGGGACTTCTAAGAGAATGAAAATAATATGTCTTGGAAGAGGTATAACCAGAATGCTCCCAGGAAGTGAGGATGGTGACATTTTTGTCTCATGTTCTTTGGACATGTTATCAAGAGAGACAAGTTTCCAGAGAAGAACATCGTGCTTGGTAAAGCAGAGGGGCAACAAAAAGAGCAAGACCCTTACCAAGATGGATGGTCATTGGGGTTGCAATAATGGGCTCAAATATAGAAATCATCGTGAAGTTGATGAAGGACGGGGAGGCGGCTTCCATTCTGTTATACAAAGGGTTGCTATGAGTTGGACACAACTTGATGGCACCTAACAATACCTGGGTGGCAGAACTGAATAAACGCCACACCATGAACTGATAGGTTGGTAGTTTTAGCCCACCCAGGGGCACCTCCGAAGTAAGGACTGGCTATCTGCCTCGTGAAAGTCATAGCCTTTAAAACCTTACAGAATGCAGTTCTGTTCTGCAGACATGGCAATGTACAATACGCCTTGTGCCCAACCCCATGCTCCACACTGTGGGGGCTCCGGAAAAGGCAGGGGATACATTCTGGCAATTCAGGAAACAAGTAGTAGATGAAGGCTGGTGTTGTCAGGTTAGCCTACCTGGAGGTGGTGGAGTTGGAATGAGGGATCAGATTTTGCTATGGAAGAAGAAGAAAAGAAGAAGAAGAAGGCACTGCAGGCAGAGAAACAGTATGACTTAAAGACTGTTTCATGTCTGAGACAAACCGTCTAGACTGGAGCTGGAGCCATGATTCCTAGTGCTGATCCAGTTCCCCCTTTCATGTCGAATGCATCCCTAACATAAAGAAGCTTGAACGTGTGGAACATTATCTTCCATGATACAGGAGCCAGGGATCTTCTAGTCTCAGAAAACCACAAATATTATTGGAAAACGCAGATCAATATGAAATGATATAGTCACAGCATTTCATTTGTGTTCTCTAATTGTATTTTTCCTCACAATTCATCCTCCAGGGGATTAGCCCAAATCCAAAGACTAAATTTATTGAGTTTCTGATTTCAGTTCATATATTGATTTTCATCTTTATCTCAATCTTATTATATTTCTGAAACCCAAGCTTATTATCATTAGTTTCAATCCTTTTATTCTTCTACTTTCTACTCTCCATTCAGTTTTATAAAATAAAGACTGAATGTGGAAGGAGAAATTACACTTCCAACTGTTCCCAAAGAAGACAATGCTGCAGAAATTGACAGCGTTCTCTTGTGATGCTTCAAATTACCCAACTAGCAAATGCTCAGCAACCCACAGGAGGTGTATAGATGGCAGTGTTTTTTTCTCCTAATAGTTTTATTGCTATAAAATCCACATATCATACACTTCCATAGTTGTCGCTTTAAAAAAGAGTTGTATATAATATCATCACAATCTAGTGCTCCTTCCCCCCTCTTGCATCCATTGTTTGCTCCCCAGTTCTCCTCACCCCACCCTAAAACCATCCCTGATAAACCATTGGATCAGTTAATGTCTCTATGCATTTGATCCTTCTGTGTTTCATAAACTGGGGAAAAAATTTAAAAATAAAAATAAAGAGGAAGAAGAAGAAAAAAACAACAACCCAGTAGCAATAGGAAAATAAGCCAGAGAGAAAATTTCTGTCATGGACCAGGTGAGAAATACTTAAGCCTAGAGCAAATTCAGCCTGGGTTAAGAGGGAGGTCAAGTGACTGGGTATCATATTTATGTTAGTCTGGGTTGATTAGAGAAACAAATTCATAGACACTCATATGTGTATAGAGCTTTATATAAAGATTAAATTTATATTAAGAAAATATCCTGTCCCAGATCAAATCCTAAGTCCAATATTAGCCCACATGTCCAAAACCATTCTATCAATTCCTCTTCAGACTCATGCAACAGATGCAACAATGTCGAATGCAGGAAGGTCACAGGCCAGTGGGTGGAAAGTCTTGTGGATCCAGTGGTGGTGGAAGCATCTCAGCACTGGCATGGGTCCCCATATTGCTCCTCCAGCTCCAGGGCTCTGGCTCCATCAGCGTAGCTCCATGTGACTTGTTAACAGGAATGTCTCACAGGGGGAATGTGTGTTTTGCATCCAAGGAGGAAGACAAAAGTTCCCAGAATCCTCAGGTGGCCATGCCCACACAGAAGCACCATTGGCTATGACCTGATTGACAGGCTAGACTCCACCTCTTCGCTCAAGTTAACAAGAGATTATGTAACTGCCACAATATTATACCATAGTCCATCAACCATAATCAAGTTTACAATAATCTCTGTCTGATAGCAAAGTTGTTCACGGTGTCCCTCAATTGTCATCAGAGGCGATCTGCTAGAAGCTTACTCCGTCTAGAAACTCTGCAGATGAATTTTGGGCTATGGATTTGGGGGGTGGGTCTTCATGTGGCTCCTCCAGCTCCAAGGCTCTCAGTGACATCAGCATAGCTCCACGTGGCTCATCAGCAGGAGGACGAAGCAGAGAGAGTTGAAGAAGAGAGTGTGTCTGCCCTCCAGTAAGCTACTTATTTATCTCCTTCATGCCTCCAAATGAGGTCATCAAGCTGCGATCTGATCGACAGGCTAGACTCTTCCCCTTTGCAAGTTGACAGGAGATTATGTAACTACCACAGTCATGTTATATGAGCCAACTGCTCTTGGATTGGGGCTAAAATTAAGTGAGAACCCAGAGTCCATCTGCTTGTCCATGATTATGTAAAAGTCTTTTGCAGTCTTATGACCATTTTATGACCAAAATCCCCATTATCAATCACCCCCCTTGGCTACAAGGTGATTCCACCAAGAACATCAATAATTTATCCAATGGCAGAGTATTTAAGGTACTTTTGAGAAAAGAGGGGTGACTTGGTGCTCTGTACAGATTGAATTCTTACATGATTGAGCACTGTTTACATTGAGCATGGGGATTGGTGCTAGGGGAAAATTTCCCATAACATTCTTTTTAAGGGCAGATCTTTGCCTTTCAGATTAATATATGTCACATTAATGTAAGGAGGGTGGTTCTGGTTCCCCTTGCATTGAATGCCCGCTAAAGCAGGGATCTTAATCAAGGTCCAATGACCACCAGTCTTGGGGTAGTCATCATTTGTTTCTTCTATCATCAGGGAATTTCCCTCTTAAGTTCAAGGGCTACAGGTAGTTTTGAGGTAAGATCAAGTTCATTCAGTGGGGTTACCACATTGGTATGGCCCATAGGGGATGACATGTTCATTCCCCATAAGGTCATCATTGCTTAGTCCAGGGCGTGGTTCACTGTGGGTTGGGTAGAAACTAATTCCAAAATATATACTCAAGAACACAGAACTGGATTTATTCTCCCCTTGAATTATTGTTTAGCATCCCTTCCCTATGTGAGCTTGCTCCTCCCCATTGACCTACCAACGGAAATAGAAATGGAGATGCCAGTTTTAAGGGATCAATGTAGCATGTCCAATGTACTGAAGAAGGTGAAGGGCATCTGTGTCCCAAGGAAACTCCCCCAGAGGGAACTATCTTTCCCTAAACGTGGGACTGCAAAACAATACAGCCAGCCATTGTGCTAAGCTCGGTTCTCTAGAGAAACAAAACCAGTTATGCTTGTATGTGTATGTATACTGTCTAGTCTAAGTCAAGTCCGTGGGTCATATGTAAGCTGAAGGCTATTCCTATAGCCTCGGGGTGAGAACTTGGAAGCAGGAAGATGAAGAAGGAAGACCATAGGTTGGTGATTGCTGAGCTGAATGAATCAGAGATCAGCCAAATGAACTTAAGGTCAGTAGTCTGCTGATGGCTCCCGGGATTGGCAGGTGATATAACCAGAGGTTGAAGAACCAGATGCAGGATCCAAATCCAAAAGGAGAAGTCTATGAGCTTCCCCACACTGTCAGTTTATTCTAAGAGTAGGCCACAAACGGAATGAAATCTCCCTTAATTGAATTGAGATTAAGGAGGTCTGTTGTCCTCACAGCTGCGTGATCACTTCACAGAAAGTCCCATCATGTGCCCACCTCCCTGACACGATTGCCGAAGACAAAGTGGGTGCATAAGCAAATGTGGTGAAGAAAGCTGATGGTGCCTGCCTATCAAAAGCTATAGTGTCTGGGGTCTTAAAGGCTTGGAGTTAAACAAGCGGCCATCTAGTAGGGAAGCAACAAAGCCCACATGGAAGAACACCAGCCTGTGTGATCATGAGTTGTCAACAGGAAGAGGTACCCCAAGATCAAAAAACATGCATCCAAATTGATATGGGGGGACTGGATGTAGTGCAGACCCGAAGTCCACCAGCAAGATAATTGGACAGTCCCTCCTAGTAGGGCCGCATGGAACGGCGGATAAATCCAAGACGCAGTGTGGCACAGATGAATCACATAACTATCCTCTAGTTCTTTAAGGTTTCCTCCCCTTATTATTGTGCTCTGTAAGTGATATACCCCATTGGTCATGTTACACTGAGTATGTTCATTTGTTCATTTAAGATCACTCAGTACATGGTAGTCAAGATAGATGACCCCTCAGAGACACTGACAGGAGGGTACCGGAAGTGAGTGGAGGGAATAAAGTGGAGAGAGGAGTTGACAGCATTGAAGATTGTATAGCCCCACCCGCTGGGGATTGAACAACAGAACTGTATGGAACGAGAAGGAATATATTGGAATGAGTAAGGTGTGTCAATAAAAATATTATTCAAAAGACAAAAAAGAAAATCCCATCAGGAAGTTGACCACATTATATGAGATCATATTATCTGAGAATCCTGGATCAGCCAAATTGAAGTTAAAACCTAACTCTCACACTTTACAAGCCAGATTTCAAAGAGGACTTGGAATGAAGGATGTAACTGCTAACACCAGATGGCTGTTGACTAAAAGCAGAGTGTACCAGAAAGATAATTTACTTGTGTTTTATTGACTATATGAAGGTATTTGACTGTGTCTATCATAGCAAATGATGGATAACCTTGAGAAGAATGGACATTCCTGAATATTTCATTGTGCGCCTGTGGAACTTGGACATGGATCAAAAGTCAGTTTTGTGAACAGAACTAGGGAATACCATCACATGGTTTAAAATCAGGAAAGGTGTGTGTGTGTCAGGGTTGTAGCCTCTCACCGTACTTATTCAATCTGTATGCTGAGCAAATCATCTGACCAGCTGGACTACATGATGAAGAAAGTGGTATCAGAACTGGAGGAAGGCTTATTGACAACCTGCAATATGCAGATGACACAACCTTGGTTGTTGAAAGCAGGGAGAACGTGAAACACTTACCATTAAAGAGCAAAGACTGTAGCCTTCAGTATGGATTACAACCACGTCAAGAAAAGCAAAATCCTTAAAACTGGACCAATTGAAAGTACCATGAAACACAGAGAAAGATGGAAGTCGTCCTGGATGTTCTTTTGCTTGGGTTCACAGTCAACACTCATGGAAGCATCAGTCAGGAACCCTAATGATGTACTGCCCTGGGCATATCCGCTGCAAAAGACCTCCAATGCTAAAGAGCAAACATGTCATTTTGAGGAGTAAGGTGGGCCTGACTCAAGCCATGGCATTTTCAATCATCATTTGCCTGTGAAGGTCGGACCATGCATAAGGAAGTTGGTAGAAGAAGTGATGCATTTGAAGTATGCTGTTGAAAGCACTGTAGACTGCCGGAAGAACAAACACAATCTGTCTTGGAAAAAAGTACAACCAGGGTGCTCCTTCAAAGCCAGGATGGCGAGACATCGTCTCACATACCTGGGACATGTTACCAGGACAGACTTGTCCCTGGAAAAGAGCATCATGCTTGAGAAAAGGAGAGCACTCACCAAGATGGATTGACAGAGGGACTGCAGCATTGGGCTCGACATCACAAGTGTGAGGATGATGCAGGAGCAGGCAGTGTTTTGCTCTGTTGTGCCTGTGGTCACTCTGAGTTGGAACTGTCTCAATGGCAGCTAACAACCACAAATCCACCCACTACCATGGTGTCAAACCTTAAAGAGGCATCATCTCAATTGTTAATAGTGTTCTAATTCAATGTAGAATGATTTTAGCAAACATTTTTGTTGTTAGTATTCATCTGGTCTAAGTAATACTGCATTGAAGCAATTAACAATGATCTTTTTTACAGATCATTCTATGATTAAAATTAATCATAAACTTTACTAAAAGTCCTGTATGGTCTGGTATGGAAGGAGGCCCATAGGGGAGGGGAGGGAGACCCCATGAGTTACCACCCATTCTACTAATTCCACTGCTCTGAGAACCTGTCTGAAGGGCAAGCGTTGCTGAATCTTGTTTAAATCCCTTGGAAAAACATTTACCTTTTAGAAAATAAGTACCACAAGTTAGAAATGATATAGTTAACACTCTACCTGTGGCATAAATATTATTTAGAGTTCAAAGAAAAGGATGGTGATAACAATCGTTTGCAATTGTAGCTGGCTTTCTACTATTTTCAAAGCACTTTCACATGCTTGATCTCATTGTATTCTCATAACAACTCTACAAGATAAAATAGAACAAGAAATATTACCTACATTTCATGGTTGAGGAAACATCCCTTACAAGCAGAACACACACACACACACACACACACACACACACACACACACACACACAC
>NW_022103917.1:7414196-7422218 GCF_000313985.2 Echinops telfairi
ACACACACACACACACACACACACACACACACACACACACACACAATCTGTGCATATGAAAAGGCAAAAACGCTGAACATTTTTTTTAGAATCAGAGGAAGCAGAGACAAAGGATAGAGGGAATAATAAATAGGGCTTTCTTTGTTTAGGGTCAGAAAGGATGATCAGTCTCTACTTAGTCATTTCTTCATTTTGATTTTTAAAATTACAAAATGGACAGAATCGCTGCTTGTTCAATAACCAAGAGAAAATCATACCACACTAACCTTCCTCCAACAGTGGCTACAGAGGAAACCCTAGACCGTGTTACTGGTCTTTAAATAGATCTAATGTTCACAACGACAGCCAAGGCATTGGGACTCTTTAGAGCTCTAGCTAGGTTTCTTGTGGCACCAGAATTTGTTCTATTTCCCAGGAGGCCATGGGAGAGGAAGGAGAGGGAGATGCAAAGAAAAGGGGCAGATTGCTTAATTAAACTGGTAAATCTCTTTCCATTGAGAAAATGATGGCTTCTTAATATTTTATTTTGCAACTTCAATATCGGCACAAATGCCAGAGTCACTCTGTATCAGCTTTTCAGCTGAGGTGGCATATTAACCACCTGATGTGTGTGTGTGTGTGTGTGTGTGTGTGTGTGTTTTACATTCCGTATATACTCGAGTATAAGCCAACCCAAATATCAGCCGAGGCACCCAATTTTACCTCAAAAGCTAAATTAAAATTGTGCTGCAAACCTCGGCTTCTACTCAAGTACATATGGGCATATTGTGTTCACAGAACTACTGTATAGGCAAGCACCATTTTGCTATAGTCCCAATTTGGTGATGTAATATTAAAAACACTCTCCACAGACGCAGGCATGCAATGTGTTTTCTTCCACGGTGTATTACACTCCCACCTCTTAGTTATAATTGCATTTGTAAGAAAAACTGAGAGACAAAATTAGCAATGAAAGAGGCTGATTTAACATGGGCCAAAAAAAAAAATCTTTAGAGGTGTCCTACAGTGAACCTCAGGACTAAGTCCTAAAGCAATGCTTTTGCTTATTTTCCAAGACCCTCCCCCCTTTAGTTGCTGGGGCTATGCTGCAAATACAATTCCAAACGAATGCTTTCTAATTCTCATTAGTGATTCATTTAAAGCACCGAATCTGGAGGGTGTGCTGCAAATGCACAAAAATCAATTCTAAAGGTTTGGGCCTGCTGTTTTCTGCTGGGTGATGGCGAATTCTGCAGATGTTGATTTCTCTCATTCATGATGACATCATCTGTTGAAAACTGGTTTGCTCAGGAACACACATCGCTGATCATGGGGTGTTGTCTTTCCCGGTAGGAGTCTGAACATAGCGTGATCATTATGTCTTCCAAATGTTGATCCAATGCTGCCTGGCACTCAGAAGGAATCCTACTCCAAATGAATTTCGACTTTTGATTAGGCATCTAGACTCCCATTTAGATGCTCCTGGGTTTCTCTGATTTCCCCCTTGTGTTTCTCGCTGGTGTTCTTAATCTATGTACATCTGCGGATGACAGAAGGCTTTCGATGGCAAGCCCAGTTGGACAGTTGCTTCTTTTCCTTTTTCTTCCTTCCTTCTTCCCCCTTCCCGCTTCCTTTTCTCCCTCCCTCTTGCCTTCCTCTCTTCCTAGGTATTACCCACTTAAACAACCATTCATAATGCAGAAAAGGAATTCAATGCAGCCCTGTTTACATCACTCTTAATGTCTTTTTGACCCTTTTCAAGATACCAGGTATGCTTTTGTTTCCTTTTAACCACTGGTCATGTGAGGTTTTCTATTCTATTTTTCCCAGTTATTTTTTTTTTCATGCAGATGTTTCCACACACTGAAATAAACCACCTGCTTGGTGTCTAATGGCTCCAAAGAACACCACGGAGTTGATGTGCTGTTCTTGGCTTAGCCAATCCCCCTACTGTTGGGCATTTGGGTTGCTTCCAATTTTCTCTGATTATAAATGGCTTTCTATAAATATCCTTATAAAATTACAGTTGGGATTACCGTGTTTCCTTGGGACATAGTCCCATAAGTGAGACTGCCAAGTCAAAAGCCCAGCATGGGTTTAGAGGTCTTCTACAGAGTTCTGTACCATTCTGCAGTGCCTGCCTGGATTGTCCATGCGCAAGGCTAGCCAACAGCTACAGTTGCGTCAACTTGTTTGTGTAACTAACACATCATTCTGTATAGCTTCAGGAGAACATCATTATGATTTTTTCACGTATTTATATTGCATAAAAATACTAATAGGCAGGTGCTAGAGATATGAACAGATCTTTTGAGAAAACACACATTAGACACTCCTTTGAGGATGAAGGATTTCATTTGGACCTAGTAGCTAGCCAGTGGGAGCCTCCCCATAGTCTCTAGTCACCCCCAATGGGATTGAGCCGGCTCAGTCTCCTGAGCTACCAGATTCCTATGAGGCAAGCTGATTCCTTTTTATTCTGGTGACCAATTACCTTTTATGATGTCAAGATGGATTTCTTTTTGTATGCGATCATTAATTCATTCTACAAATATTGGTTGACTACCCCCCATTCGGCGAAAATGCTAAGAGCTGTTCCAGGTGCTTAGGCCCCAGGTTCCATGTGGCTGGTTAAAGGCTGCTGAGACCAAACAGTGGCAGAGCTGCACCTTTGGGCACAGCTGTCCAAGTGCTGGCAAGCATAGACCTTGCCCCGAACAGTGAACCATTTATACCACATTTCTAAATTGCAGACACAATTATTCACATGCCGAGTTCCATACCTTCATGAGGGCTCAAGCTGTCAGCATAATATATCTCATTACAACCAGCACTAGGCATGGAAAAGATTATTTTTCAAGGCTGTGAGTGCAAAACATCAATTAGTCATAGGAGCTGGCGTGCGTTTGAGATTTTGCACCTTTGGGAGGGACAGGAAATGCATTTACTTAATCTTTTATAGCTGAATCAGATGAAAAAGGAGACAAAACCACTCAATTTCGGTTAGTTGATTCTTTAATCAGCCACATAATTTCATGCCTCTCAATTAACTGCAGATGCACGCAGTGAACAGAGAACAGAGACAGCCAAGAAGGTGGCCTTTTCAATATGCCTTCAGTATTCACAAGGGGCACGACTGCACTTGGGCAGGAGGCTGCGGAAATCAATAGCAGCTTTCTCCAGCTTCCATCTTGCAAGTGGCAGCTGCCCTGGACAAACTACCTTGCCTGGTGTCACTTTTGATTTCATTTCTTGAACATCAGAAAGGCCAGATTTAGCCAACATTGACTGTATCCCCACCAAGTGTGGAGCTCTGGAGCATGGCCTGGAAGACTTGCCCTGGGTACAAAATTTGGGAAGGAGCTCTCACCTAATGCTCCTACTTGGCCCCGTCTCGGAATGATTAAATGATGTGGGTTTGATATTTGAGACAATCTGGCGAAGACCACGATAAATTTGGGTATTACAAGATGACAAGGAATTACCCTTAATTGTATCTATGGTGAAGTTTTTGTTATGGTGATCTAAGAAAATGTCTAAATACTTGTAACAGGTGATATGGCAGGATGCCATTTATTGTAGCATAAAACCGCCTGAGACAGGAGGTGAGTAGATGAAACAAGTACGGTGTCTTACACTAGGTTCTTTAGAGAGGCAACATCAGTGGGTGTATATGTTCAGAGAGAGAATAAGAGCGAGCGCTTTCCCTAAAGGGAATGGTTCACACGTTGTGGAGGCTCGCAAGTCCCAAACCTGTGCATCAAGCGTCAGGTTGGAGTGTTCTCCTGATTCATGTGGCTGCAGGGACTGGTGAATACAAGTACTGACTGACAAGATGACAGACTGTTGGCTCATGGTTTATGGAACCTGGCAAATCCCTGATTCGGCAGATCAGACAATGATGCAGGGTCCAGAGCATTCATCTATATACAAATTGTGAGTCAACCCCCCAAGGAAACTCTTTGCACATTAGGGAAGGGCATGGCATGTGCATTTGTGTGACTCGAGTCACACACGCTATAAGGCTGTGACTCCATATATACCCCATACGCATCCTGCCCCACTCACATATAACCAACCCCACTCCTCCAAGTCCCACCACCTTCAAGTTGATTCTGACACAGCGCCCCCATATAAGGCTTCTCGAATAGACTGCCTAATCTTTCTCAGGATGACTAGTAGGTTTGTGCTGCCGACCTTACACTTAGCAATCTAATATACAGAATGGAGAATAATTGCATTAGATCACCAAATGGAGGATACCACACTAGGACTCGTGCCCTAGCCAGGTTGACACATTACAGTAACCTGAACATACGGTAAAACCAGTCAGTCCTTGTTCAAGCCGGGTAATGGACTTTCTTGTGCTCTTCTTTCTACTTTGGTATATTTTGACATTTCCTTAATAAAGAAGTCAAAATTTGAACACAGTTAGAGTCCCTTTGTTAAATTGATAGGATTTTGAAGGCAGCTGCTTTGGTGGTGGGGCTTAGTTTTAAAACATTTAGAGCAGTGTTAATTGGTACTATGCGACGACATTGTTGGGTGTCATTGCGTCCATTTCAACTCAGAATGAGCCACTGTGACAGAATAAGATGGTCCTATAGGGTTTTTATAAGTTGTACTCTTTATAGGAGCAGACCGCCAGATCTTTCTTCTGCAGAGGCACTAAGTGATTAACCAAGATTCCTAACGGTGTGACTTAAGCAACATCTCAAAGGTGATCCTGACAGCCAGCCCACTCAAGAAATACGGTCATGTTATAACTATGTAGACATAATAAACGTATAAATCAAAGTATGGCTTTCAGTATTCGTGGGAATAGAGTGGGATGGGGCAGGAAACACCAAGTTTTGCTAAAGCACAACACTGAGACTGATCAGATGCAAAAGCAAAGATTAGCTGTGGCTTTAGCTTTCTGTTGCATACAATGCCAGTAAAACGAACCCCACACCCACTGCTTTAGTCGGTTCTAATTCATAAAGACCATGAGGCTGGAGTAGAACTGCCTTATAGGGTTTCAAAGAATGTAAATCTTTTTTTAAAATTGTTTTATTAGGGGCTCATACAACTCTTATCACAATCCATACATACATCAATTGTGTAAAGCACATTTGTACATTCATTGCCCTCATCATTCTCAAAACATTTGCTCTCCACTTAAGCCCCTGGCATCAGCTCCTCATATTTTCCCCTCCCTTCCTGCTCCCCCCTCCCTCATGAACCCTTGATAATTTATAAATTATTATTTTGACATATCTTGCCCTGTCCAACGTCTCCCTTCACCCACGTTTCTGTTGTCCGTCCCCCGGGGAGGAGGTCACATATAGAACCTTGTCATCGGTTCCCTCTTTCCAACCCACTCTCCCTTTACCCTCCCTGTTTCGCCACTCACACCACTGGTCCTGTAGGGCTCATCCACCCTGGATTCCCTGTATTTCCAGTTCCTATCTGTACCAGTGTACCTCCTCTGGTCTAGCCAGACCTGCAAGGCCGAATTCGAGTCATGGTAGTGGGAGCGGGGAGGAAACATTTAGGAACTGGAGGAAAGTTGTATTTTTCATCGTTGTTACATCGCACCCTGACTGGCTCGTCTCCTCCCGAGACAAGGGGATCTCTAGTGGCCTACTAATGGGCTTTGGTTCTCCACTCCGCACTCCCCCCATCAAGAATGTAAATCTTGATGGAAGTAGCCTGCCTCATCTTTCTCCCTGGAAGTGGCTGATGGGGTCAGATAGCTGACCTTTTGGTTAGGAGCCCAATGTTCACCCCACTGTAAAACCAGGCCTCCTTGGCAGGACCACAGCAAATGTAAAATTACAGGGTAACTAGAATAGCTCTGAGAAAAACCTTTCTTTAACAAGTGTACGTTGTAACTATAACGCAGTTATTCTTTCATTTATGAAGGAAGAATGAGAGTGAAATAAATGCAAACTCTCTCTGATGACATTTACCATGTAGCATATGGTCTTTTATAAACGGTTTTGTTTCTTCTTGGATTAGGAACAGACTTGTTGTTTTTCCTTTAATAGCTAGCATAGCATTGTTTATTCAGCTGCGGTCCCCTGGAGTCAACAGGGCTTGTCAGGTGAGTTTGCGAGCCCCTGAATAACTAACCTTATGTCCTGCAGGAGCTGTTCCCTCTTAGATGATCTTTTTGCCTGAGTACAACCTCCCCTCAACTGGAAACGTGCCCCGATGCATAAGAGACTGTGCCCTTAGTTGACAAGAATTGTTAGGTGCTGTTCTGTTACCACCAATTCACAGGAACTCTATGTTCAACAATACAAAACCAACACTCCCTGGTTCCCCAACAATCTCACAATCACTCCTAGGTTTGAGCCCATTGTTGCAGCCATTGTGACAATCATCTTGAGAAGGATCTTCTTTTCCGCCGCCCCTCTACTTTACCCCAAACAATGTCCTTTTCCAGAGCCTGATCTCTCCTGATCACAGGTCCAAAGTAGGTGAGATGAAGTCCTGACATGCTCTCCTCCAAGGAGCATTCTGGCCAAGACAGATTTGTTTGCCCTTCTGGCAGTCCATGGTGCTTTCGATAGTCTTCACCAGCCCCATAATTTAAATGCACCCCTTCATCTGCAGTCTTCCTTATTCATGATCCAGCTTTCACACGCATATGCTGCAATTGTAAAGATCACAGCTTGGGCCAGGCACAGCTTAGTCATCCAAGTGAGATCTTTGCTTTTGAACATGTGAAGTAGATCGTGTGCAGAAGATTTTCCCAATGCAATACATCATTTGATGTCTTGACGGCTGCTTCCATGAGCATTGCTTATGGAGCCAAGTACAATAAAATATGTCTATCTTTTCTCCATTTACCATGCTGCTGTCTGTTGGCCCAAGTGTGAGGAGTTGGAGTTTTCTTCACATTGGGTTGCAATCCATACTGAAGGCTGGTCTTAGATCTTCATCAGCATGTCTTCTTCCCTGACAGCAAGCAAAATAGTGTCATCTACAAGTCAGAGGCTGTTAACAAACCATCCTCCAATATTGATGCCACAATTCTTTTTTTAATATTAATTTTTTTTTTTTACAATTCTTCTTCACATAGGCCATCTTCCTGGATTAGTTGCTTTGCATACAGATTGAATAAGTATGGTGAAAGGATACAACCCTGACAAACACTTTTCCTGATTTTAAACCATGCAGTATTTCCTTGTTTTGTTCATACGATTGCCTCTTGGTCCACATAAAAGTTCCATACAAGCCCAACGAAGTGCTCACATTCTTCTCAGTGTTATCTGTAGTTCGCTGTGATCCACACAGTAGAATGCCTTTGCATAATCATTAGTGTTCAGTGTGTCAAATCTGCTCTTGAGATGGCCTCTAAATTCAAGGTTACATTTTGACTCTTATAGACTTGCCTTAATTTTCTTCAGCTTCAACATGAACTTGCATATGAACAATT
Source organism: Echinops telfairi (assembly GCF_000313985.2). NCBI lineage: Eukaryota > Metazoa > Chordata > Mammalia > Afrosoricida > Tenrecidae > Echinops > Echinops telfairi. The sequence goes on from NW_022103917.1 coordinate 7,421,605, forward strand.
GATGGTCTATTCTAGTCAGCTCCTGGCCTTGTTTTGGCTGATGGTATTGAGCTTCTCCATAGTATCTTCCCACAGATGTAGTCAATGTAGTACCTGTGAATTCTCTCCGGTGAGGTCCACATACAAAGTTGCATTTTATGTTGTTGAAAAAATGGTATTTGCAATAAAGAATTGGTTAGTCTGGCAAAATTCGACTATGCAATCTCCAGCTTTGTTTTTGTGACCAAGTTCATATATATATATATATATTTTTATGACTTTTGCATTCCAATTGCCAATAATTATCAGTGCACATTGATTGCATGCTTGACCCATTTCAGACCGAAGAAGCTGGCCAGATTTTTCAATTTCTTCATCATTGGCTTTAGTGGTTGGGACATGAATTTGAATAATAGCTGTAGTGACTTATATTCCGTGTAGGCATATAGATATTATACTTTCATGGACAGTATTTTTATATATATATATATATTTAAATAGTTTTATTAGGGGCTTATACAACTCTTATCACAATCCATATATACATCAATTGTGTAAAGCACATTTGTACATTCATTGCCCTCATCATTCTCAAAATATTTCCTCTCCACTTAAGCCCCCGGCATTAGGTCCTC
>NW_022103917.1:7422318-7424489 GCF_000313985.2 Echinops telfairi
TTGCCCTGTCCGACGTCTCCCTTCACCCACTTTTCTGTTGTCCATCCCCCAGGGAAGAGGTCACATATAGTTCCTTGTAATCGGTTCCCTCTTTCCAACCCACTCTCCCTTTACCCTCCCAATATCGCCACTCACACCATGGACAGTATTATATTTTAAGATAGATCTTGAAATGTTCTTTTTGATGGTGAATGTGATGCTTGTCTTCTTGAATTTGCCATTCCCAGTGTAGTAAATCATATGATTGTTTGATTCAAAGGGCCCAGTTCTGCTCACTAAATACCAATCTTCATGTACTACATTTCTTTTTTGACCACTTTTAATTTTTCTAGATCCATGTTATGGCTGGGTGCCTTTGAGTAGGTTCCCTGCCCAACTTTCATATGCATTTGAGGCAATGGAAAATGCCATGGTTTTAGTCTGGAGCATCCAGATGTTACTTAGTCCTCAAAGTAACATCCTTGCTTTCTATCTTGCTTTTCATAGATCCACACTTCTTAAATTCCACATTCCATCATTCTTGGACATTTGCAGCTGTTTATTCTTTCTGTATTGTATCTCATCAGCAAATGAAGGTCCATTCATATCATTAAGGTGGATTTTGGTTTGAGCAGATAGCTCTTCCTGAATTGTATTTTGAGTGCCTTCCAAGTTCGAGGGCTCATTTTTCAGCATTATGCCAGCAATTGTTCTGCCCCTATTCATGAGGTTGTCATTGACCAATCCTTCAGAGGTGGATAACCTTTTCCTAGTCTGTTCCTAGTGTATAAGGTCGACTGAAACTTGTTCTCCTTTAGTGACTCTGCTGACATTTCAAATACTGGGGGCATCCATTTCCAGCTTCACCGCACCATGCCAGACTATTGGTGAGTTGGAAAGGATGGGTCCTGCCTAAAGGGCACCTATAAAATAGACATTCATCTAGAAGAAGGACAATTCGCCATGTTAAGACCGGGGGTTGTGATGCAAACTGTTGTTTGCCCATGATGACCTGGGTACCATACCTGTGGCGGTCTGTCAAGATATTGAAGTGAAGTCCTCACTTAACAAACTCTTAAGACTGTACCAAGGAGGCTGGGTGGTACAGTGGTTAAGGGTGGGGCTGCTTGTCCCATGGCTGGTGGTTCTAACCCACCAGAGGCTGTGCAGGTGAAAAGGTGATCTGCTCCGCAAAGACAACTGCAGAGAAAACAAAACCAAACCCATCCGGCGCTGCTGCGGAGTGGATTCCAATTCACAGCACCCCCACGGCACACAATCGAGTTTCCAGGGTTGTAGCTTTTATAAGAGCCAACTGCAGAAGGGCTCATGGATTCAAACCACCAACTTTTCAGTTGGTAGCCAAATACATAATCACTATGCCGCCCGGACTCCTTAAGAAACCCTCTGGGGCCATTCGTCGCTGTCCTATAAGGTCACCATGAGTTGGAATTGACTTGATAGCACACAACAACAAAGCTGTGCCTAGGCTGGGGTGGGGAAGGCAGGCTCCTGGAACTATCCCTTTGTGGAGTCAGTTCTAAAGTCACAAACTTCTCTGCGTTTGATATAGAATTCAGAAATTGCGTGCATTTTTCTGAGGTACATTAAAGAGAGATTCTAGGGCACTGAGCTTCTATTAAGAGTGGTTAATGGTCCCATCTGTAGACAGTTGGACATCCCCCACAGAAGGGTTACAAGGAAGGGATGATTCAGTCAGGGTGCAGTAGAGCACGGATGAGACACACAGCATTCCTTTTAGTTCCTGGATGCTTCTTCCCCTCCTCCTCCACTACCACGACCCAGTTCTACCTTACAAACCGGCTAGACTGGAGTACACACATTGGTACAGATAAGAACTCTGGGCACATGGAATTCAGGACAGATAAAACCCTCAGGAACAGTAGTGGGAGTAGCAATATCAAGTGGGTAGGGGAGGGTGGGGACAGGTGTGGAAGGGGGAGAAAGGGGGAACCCATCACAAGGTTTTATATATATAGACCATCCCACAGGGGGACAAAGGACAGTGTAAGAAACAAAATAACAATAATATACCATTGATGAAGGATTCATGAGAGTAGGAGGGTGGGGGAGGGAGGGCGGGAAAAGAGGAGGTGATACCAAGGGCTCAAGTAGAAAAAAAATGTTTTGGAGATGTGATGGCAAAATATGTACAAGTGTGCGTAATACAA
>NW_022103917.1:7424589-7468282 GCF_000313985.2 Echinops telfairi
ACCCCTCTGCAAGGGGATCTCCAGTGGCCTACTCATGGGCTTTGGGTCTCCACTCCGCACTCCCCCCATCATTCACTATGGTAAGATCCTTTGACTCATTTTAAATTTGTTCTAGGTTTTAATATTTTCAACTTTCTTTTCGGTTGAGGTTTTTCTCTGTTTTACTTTATTATTGGTAGTTAAAAAAGGTTTTTTTTGGTTATTGTTCTTTAAAAAATATTATTCTGTCTATGAAATCCAAGATGCTTCCCTGGGGGTATGGTTCTAGGGTAGGCCAGCGGGGGTGATGGAAAGCTAATAAAGATGAGGACAAGAATGAAGAAAATATTCTAAAATTTATTTTGGTGATGGTTGTACAACTCTTCTTAATGTGCTTGAACTATTGAATTGTATAGTTTGGGAATTATGTGTCCATAAAATTGTTTTTTAAAAAAGGAAGAAGGACAAGATATGACAAAATACCCATTTATAAACTATCAAGGGCTCATGCGGGAGGGGGGAGCGGGGAGGGAGGGGAAAAATGAGGTGATACCAAGGGCTCAAGTAGAAAAAAAATGTTTTGGAGTAATGATGGCAAAATATGTACAAGTGTGCGTAATACAACTGAATGATGGATTGTCATAAGATTTGTAAGAGGCACCCAATAAAATGATATAAATTTTTTTTAAAAAAAGGGTGGTTAATGGTGATGGCTGCACAACATAATGAACATATTTAATGGCACTGAACTGTAGATGTAAAAATTGTTAAAATGATCAATATTTTGTTACCTGTATTTACTACACACACTATCTATACATGCATATATGTACAGATATAGGCATGTAAAGAAGCCTCGTGTTTATGTTAAAATTTGAATAAAATCTTTAGGATTTGAGATGTTGTCACTTCACCAATTGATATTGTGATAAGAGCTGTAAGAACCCTCAAAATAATTTTTTTAAAAATCAATCTGAAAAGTGGAGCTGTTATCAAGGGCCCAAGTAGAAAGGAAATGTTTTGGAAAGGCTGATGGCAACATTTGTACAAATGTGCTTGCTACAATGGATGGGTGGATTGTGATAAGAGCTGTCTGAGCCCCTAGTAAAATGATTTGTTAAGAATAAATAAGTAAATAGTCAACAGGGCTTTGATGGCACGCGGTCCTGTGGCTGCCTTTGGAGAGATGAGACTGCTGGGAGCCAGGTACCACAGGCACAGATGGACTCGCTTTCCCCGAAAGGCTTCTGGAAAAGTGGGCTGGAGCATCCTTCCTCAGCCCTCATCATGAAGTTCTAGCGACTTCCACGAGGCTTCTCTGCCCATTGAGAAGGAATGCAAATCACAGTTTTAGGACATAACAAGGCTCTCAAAAACCACATATGTTAAGAGAAATTGTACTTTTATAGTAAACAATTAAAATATTGCCACATAATTATATATGAAGAAAATGTGTCCTATGCGTTGCCTTTCTGGTTAAATATATTCTGTGGCTCACCTCTCCAGGAGTAAATATTGTCTTTGAAAACACAAAACTTCCCCTTCTGTAAAAGGGTTTATCTTATAGAGAATCTCTTAACTGTTTATTTACTTAGTTGTCCCGTGCAAGAGTTCCAGTAGCTGCAATGTTGCTCGTCGCCCCTTTCAGTTCTGTTTGGAGATAAAACCTTGCTTCTGTCAGGGAGAGGTAATCAGACTCTAGCTGAAGGATTTCTATAATTTCTCACTTCTGTAGGTTCTCTGGTGCTGTGGACTAAGTATTAGGCTGCTAACTACCAAAAAAAAAAAAAATGGTTCAAACCCACCAGCTGGTCTAAGGAAGAAAGATAAGGCTGTCTCTACTCCCATAACAATTTGCAGTCTTAGAAACCCTAAGAAGCAGTTTTATCCTGTCTTATATAGCGTTGCTATGAGTTGAAATCCATTCAATGATAGTAGGTTTTATTTGGGGTTTGGGTAGTTATATTCCATGTGTTGAGTTTTATGTAAGTGAGATCCACCGATATTTGAAATACATTCACGATCATTCTGACCATTTCAGATGTCTGAAGATTCCTTGTTCTCCTCAATCATTGTGGGTTTTATCTTAGTAATGGGTATGTGTAGGGGGTGGGGTGAGGTGGTAAATGCTAGCAATGTACTTTTTCTGGCAAAATCTGCACTTAATGAGGGTTGGTGGCTGTGGGCAAGTGTTGAGTTGCTAACTGCAAAGTCTGTGGTTTAAACCTCCCAGCTGCACCATGAAAAAAGAGACTGTCTGCTCTCATAAAGATTTGTAGTCCCGAAACCCTATATAGGGTTGCTATGGGGTGAACTAGCATCAAGAAGCAGGGCAATGGGAAAGTTCTTGGCTGCTAACCGAAACGCTGACAGAATCACTTGGTGATCCGCTTCCTTCAAGATCAGTCTATTGGCTTCTAGTCTATCCCACTTCATCGTGACCCTGGTAGACCAGAGTAGAACTGCCCCATAGGATTTTAAAGGACGGAATAGCCGCAAAACAGACTGCCACAGCTTTCTCTGGTGGAGCCGGAGGTGGTTTGAATGACCAACCTTCGAGCAGCTGAGTGCTTACACACTGTACCACTGGGGCTCCTTTCCATACAGATTACAGCCTAGAAAACCCTCTGGGAAAGCACGAGTCTGTCACATGGGCCAATATGAGTTGAAAATGGAGTCAAGTGCACCTAACAACAACTCCAACAACAGCAGGCCTGTTTTCTCTATAGTCCTTTATGAATAATAGTGGCGTTTCAGGCTTTAAACACTTCTTAGAGTGAAGAAAAATGCCTTTGATGCCACGAGAAGAACTACGTGAACTTTTCCAGGATTAGCTCTCCAGTCTGTGGGGTAAGTTAAGGTACTACCTCTCTATGTTGTGTTTAAACTAGTGTCTCCCAGTCTCTACCCTCAAACCATAATTTCCTGGAAGTTTCCAACCCAGATGAAAACACTTTTAAGGTTGTTACTTTATTTGGAAAAAAAACTTTATGATATATTTTGGTTAAAAAACCCCAACACAAATAACACAGAAATGTAAGTATCCCTATAACATTACCACATTACCCATTTCTCCAAAGAATACATGGTCCAGGAACTCTTCTGGAGGATTATCAACACTTCTGTAAATCCAATATCCATTTTTTCCTTAAAACTGTGAGCTATGAAAAAAGTACATAAAATGAATCCAGGAGAAAAGGAAATCATACTCTAAAAATATTCTTTAAAACCTTGACACTGCAAATAGGATTAATTTCACAGGAAATTTCTTTTTTCTTCTAACTTGTAATATTTGCAAAGTCTAATGTGAGTTTTTAATTGTGTCTACGTCACACTACACTCACCATACATATTCAATCTGTATGCCGATAAAATCAACAGAGAAGCTGGACATATGAAGAAGAATTCAACATCAAGATTCGGGAAAGGCTGACTAATACTCTGTGATATGCAGATGAACGACTTTGCTTGCTGCAAGTGCAGAGGACTTGAAGCACTTGCTGATGAAGATCCAGGGGTGCAGCCTTCAGTATGGATCACAGCTCAATGTCTAGAAGAGTCAAATCTTCACCACTGGACCAATCGGTCACATCATGATAAATGGAGAAAAGGTCAAAGGTTGTGAAGGGTTTCACTTTGTTCACTCCACAATCAATGCTCATGGAAAGACCAGTCAAGAGATAAAATGACACCGTACATTGCGTGAGTCTGCTGCACAAGACCTCTTTCATTCACTCCTTCACTGCCATCAATCATTTCAGACTCATAGCGACTTTCTAGGACAGAATCGAACTGCCCCTTTGAGTTTCCAAGACTGTAATTTTTAAAAAAATAAATCATTTTATTGGGGGCTCTTACAGCGCTTACAACAATCCAAAAATCAATTGTATCAGGCACATTTGTACAAATGTTGCCATTATCCTTTTCAAAACATCGTTTTTTGCTATTTGAGCCCTTGGTATCAGCTCCTCCTTTCCCCCCCTCCCTCTCCTACCTTCCCACCCTCGTGAAACCTTGATAAATTATGAATCATTATTATTTTCATATCTTACACCACCCGCTACTGTCAAGACTATAATTTTTCTGTCCTGGATTCAGGAACCCCTCAGCACCAGTGGTGAGAGTGGTGATACCGGGCGGGAGGAGGGAAGGTGAGGGAGAAAGGGGGAACAGATTACAGGGATCTACATATAACCTTCTCCCTGGGGGACGGACAGCGGAGAAGTGGGTGAAGGGAAACGTTGGCCGGTGTAAGATATGACAAAATAATAATAATTTATAAATTATCAAGGGTTCATGGTGCATGGGGGAGCGGGGAGGGAGGGGGAAAATGAGGAGCTGATACCAAGGACTCAAGTAGAAAGCAAATGTTTTGAGAATGATGATGGCAATATATGTACAAATGTGCTTGACACAATGGATGGATGTATGGATTGTGATAAGAGTTGTACGAGCCCCCAATAAAATGATTTTCAAAAAAAAAGACTATAATTCTTTATGGGAGGAGAAAGTCTCATCTTTCTTCCACACAACAGCTAGTGGTTTCAAACTGCAGACCTTGCAGTGCAGAGCCCAACACATAACTCAATGCACAAGACCTCTTGTAAAGTGTCAAAAAGCCAGGGGGTTGCTTTGAAGATTCAGGTGCGCCTGACCCAAATCATGGCATTTCCCATTGTCTAACATGCATGTGAAAGTTGGACATTGAATAAGAAAGACCTGGGAAGAATGGATGCATTTACATTATGGTTCTGGGGCAGAATATTGAAAGGACCATGGACCACCACAAGCACAGACATCCGTCTTGGAAAAAGTATAACCAGAATGGTCCTCAGAGGCAAGACGGCCAAGACTTTGTCTCATGTCATACCTGGGAGTGTAGGATGAGAGGAAAAGAGGAAGACCTTTGACAAGAAGGACTGACACAGTGGCTTGTAACAGTGGGCTTGGACAAAATAATTGTGAGGATGGCACAGGACCGGGCAGTGTTTTGTTCTGTTGTACAATGGGGTCGCTATGGGTCGGAACCAACTGGATGGTATCTAACAAGAATAATATGTCATGTTCAACATTGGGCTGAAAATGTTGGTCTGTAACCAAGAAATATCCATAGCCTTTTGACTGAGCCTGCCAATTGAGGTTGTATAGAGACAGCCAATGCTACATTACAAATGTGCCAACTATACAATAAAAATCCAGTTTAATTTCCTTCCAAATTTACATGATATTCATTCAATTGATAGTGTATCTACCTAGTGTTGTTTCCAATGAGAACGCATATACAAGAGACTTGTGGCTGCATTTTAAATCAAAACCTGCAGCATATTACAATCAATCGCCTGTCTAATATTGGTAAATTCATTGTTTTTCTCTTATTTGAAATTCTTTTCTCTACGGATAGCATAGCCCTTTCCTGTGAATTTGCAGGCACATTGTTAATAAATGTTTTTGCAAATATGATTATGCAAGGAACAGATGAATATTGATTAAACTGAATAATGCATTATTTTCTAGGATAAGTATATTAAATTAACTCGCATTGAACAAACAGCAGGAATTAAACTGGCTAATGGTTTGAAGCTCCAACTGGCTCATTTTGTCTCGTTCTCAACATTCAGCCTAATGTCTGAAACAGCATTCACACTGGTTTTTCTCTTCAGTTAAATTTTGATTTAAAAAAGATATTTCTACGTAGTATAGTTTCCTTAAAGAAAAGTTGACAATTGGCATATGTAGAAGAACATCAATAGTCTCTTCACTCAAACACACAGTTGTGAGTACCTGGGCTTCCCTTAAGTGTTATTGTCCCTGGCACTGCGTTTCAGTCTTTTCAAAATGTTTTCTCCTTTCCTTCATTATAATGCTGACTTTAACATTGTACTTTATTGTTGTCTCTCTTCCTTTGTTTACTTAACTTGCAGATACTTAATACGGATCAAAATGCAATTCTATTAGAAAACAAATCAATTAATTCACAGTGCTCCAAACATTGGGTTTTAGGCTGGACTTGTCTGAGCCGGAGGTGTTCTATGCCAGAGACTTGAAGGAAGGCTTTGTTAGTAGCAATGAGATCTTAGGATAACAAATAGTTGGGAGTAAGCGGGAGTTTGAATTGTCAGCTTTTTTCATTTATTATTACCATTACATGTGTAACAGTAAGCATAACTACCTAGTATTAATGTGTTATGCCAGGTACTTGTCACACACTGATTTTACCCTCACAATAATCTTATGAAGTGAGTGACATTAGTATCTCTGTTTTTGAATAGACAGAATCTCAAGGAATTTGGACCACTCACACATCATCATTGGGAGCACGGTGGCAGGACTGAGCACTGCTTTGTTCTGTTGTGCATAGGGTCACTATGAGTTAGAACCAACGTGATGGCATTGGATGACAAGAACAAGTGCCAGTGCCAGAATTTAAATTCAGGCAGTCAGATTCTTCAGTCTGCAATGAAAAAGTATACCTGCATAAATGCTGTGCTATGCGTGTGTGTGTGTATAAATCTATATATGTATACACACAACAACTTATGTCATGTAGATAAAGGAATGGGTTCCATAAAATAGTTGTAATGTTTTGGGCAGGGCCTCCAAACGTTGAACTCTAATAAACCCTAAAGCACAGGAGACTTTAGAAGGGATGTTGAAAGCATTGTTATCTCCAAAATCTCTCTCATCAGTTTATTGTAAACCCGTTTATGTAAATGTCATATTCTTTCTGGACCCCATGTATTGACAGACATTTAAAAAATCATTTTATTGGGGGCTCATGCAATTCTTATCACAATTCATCCATCTATCCATTGTGTCAAGCACATTTGCACATTTGTTGCCATCGTCATTCTCAAAACATTTGCTTTCTACTTGAGCCCTTGATATCAGCTCCTCATTTTCCTCCTCCCTTCCCGCTCCCTCCTGCCCAATGAACTCTTGATAATTTATAAATTATTATTATTTTGTCATATCTTACACTGTCTTATGTCTCCCTTCACCCACTTTTCTGTTGTCCATCGCCCAGGTAGGAGGTTTATGTTAGACAGGGTTCTCTAGAGAAACAAAACCAGAATGCTAATAATTTTATATATCTGTATAATCAGATAGATATATAACATAAGAAATAAACAGTTAATTAAATTATAAAGCAGTACAAATGGCTCAGTGCAACTCACTCTCGTGAGACAGTTGTGAAACATTGGCAGTCCTTCAAGTCTTGAGGGCTGCTGGGTAGTCCTCTGTAGAGCAATTCAGCCTACCCGGGCACAGGCAGCAAACAGCAAGGCAGGTCACCAACAGTCAGCCAGATGACAGGGTCCAACAGTCCTCAGCTCAAGAGATGTAAATTCCAATGGTGTGACAAAGCAGGTCTTGAAGGAACCTCAAATTACAGCAACACAGTCCATGGGTTAGGTCTCCCACAGGTAGTGTAGCTTGCAAATTGAGGCAAAGAACAAGCAATGCAGCTGCACACTGGTCAGATGATCAAAGAGCAAGAGACAAGAAAGGTGAGGCTCGCCGAGCCATTTATCTTTCTGCCCTTCAATTAATCCCACATGTGTTTATTGGCCAGGTTGGCACAATAAACTAACTACCTCAAGGTTATATGTAGATCCTTGTGATCATTTCCCTCTTTCTACCCCACCTTCCCATCACCTTCCAGGTATCGCCACTCTCACCACTGGTTCTGAAGGGATTATCTGTCTTGGATTCCCTGTGTTTCCAGTTCCTATCTGTACCAATGTACATCCTCTAGTTTAGCCAGATTTGTAAGGTAGAATTGGGATAATGACAGTGGAGGGAGGAAGCATTTAAGAACTAGAGGAAAGTTGTATGTTTCATCGTTGCTACCCTGCACTCTGACTGGCTTGTCTCCCCCACCACCCCCGCCACCCTTCAGTAAGGGGGTGTCCAGTTGCCTACAGATGGGCTTTGGGTCTCCACGCTGCACTCACCCTCATTTACAGTGATGTGATTTTTCATTCTTTGATGCCTTATACCTGATCCCTTCGACACCTCGTGCTCACACAGGCTGGTGTGCTTCTTCCATGTGAACTTTGTTGCTTCTGAGCTAGATGGCCGCTTGTTTATCTTTAAGCCTTTAAGACCCCAGACTCTATATCTTTTGGTAGCCGGGCACCATCAGCTCTCTTCACCACATTTCCTTATGCACACATTTGTCTTCAGTGATCATAATGTGAAGGTGGGCACCCACTGATATGATTTTTTGTTCTTTGATGTCTGATACCTGGTCCCTTCTACACCTCGTGATCACACAGGCGGTATGCTTCTTCCATGTGGGCTTTGATGCTTTGAGCTAGATGGCCGCTTGTTTACCTTCAAGCCTTTAAGACCCCAGACGCTGTATCTTTGGATAGCTGGGCACCATCAGCTTTCTTCACCACACTTGCATATGTGCACATTTGGAGAAACATTATTGTGTATGTTGACTTGATGAGATTCAAATGCTGGATCTTAATCTCTCTTTTTCTTGGTGTTCCCCCAATCCCCTTGCACAAGCAAACACCACACGTCTCTGCCTCCTGCCAGGTTGGCAGGACTATGGTTGAAGAACATAGTACTGGGGCTCACAGGCTCCACCATTCACCACTGATGGCAGTAAGTGCTTCTAGGAAAATGTGAGGTATTCCATGTCATGGAATGGAACACACTTGGAAGGGTCACAAGAAAGGGGTTGTCTAAAGAAATCTTTATTAAAAAGTTTCTATGGTGTGGAGGGATGGTGGGGTAGAAAGGGGGAACCAATTACAAGGATCTACATATAACCTCCTCCCTGGGGATATACAACAGAAAAGTGGGTGAAGGAAGATGTCGGCCAGTGTAAGATATGATGAAATAATAATAATTTATGAATTATGAAGGGTTCATGAAGGAGGGGGGAGCAGGGAGGGAGGGGGAAAATGAGGAACTGATACCAAGGGCTTAAGTAGAAAGCAAATGTTTTGAGAATGATGATGGCAACAAATGTACAAATGTGCTTGATACAATGGATGTATGCATGGACTGTGATAAGAATTGTATGAGCCCCCAATAAAATGCTTACAAGGAAAAAGAAAGAAAAAAGGAAAACATAAATGTGTAAGCAAATGTACATAAGCATTTATCATATAAAACAAAAATAATGGTATCCAGTGAGCTTAAAAAAAACTAGATAGAAATAAAATATGTGATGGCAATGGGTAATGAAAAAAAAGTTTCTATGGAGCAGGGTACTTCTCTTTTCTGTCACATACTCTTGACAGTCTTCAGTGCAAGGATGACCTAGACAAGATAGACTAAATCTTATACCCCCTTATGCTGGCGTGAATGATTGTGGGTTTCAACATGGGTTTGGAGAGTGGAAGGAGGGAAGTGGACAAGTTGGTCCTCCTGTCAACCAATATGTCCACAGTGCCACAGGTTTCTCCCCTGTGAGACACAGCAGGAGTATGAATTCCTGGCCACTTCTCTTAACTCTCCGACCCCCATCCATTCTGTGCACAGCAGTCAGCATGCTCTTTGTCCAATTCAAATCTCATCATGTCACGGTCCTGCTTAACCCCTCTGAATGCTTCCCAAGGAATCTTTCACCTGGTGATGTGCCCTGTACTCAGGGTCCCACCCCCCTACTCCAGCTTGCCATATGGTGTCTCCTCTATCAGGTACACTCTTTCCTTCCATCCTCCCCACCCATCCCATCCCTATGAATCTCCTATTTCCTTTTCAGTTCCCAGTGTAAAGAACACTACTTCTAGGAAAATATTCCTGGTGTCCCTTCCACTACCGCTGACTGAATTAGATCTCCTTAATGGGCCTTAGCATCCTGCTCCTCTCCTTCAAGGTGTTTACCCTCCTTTTGTGTCATGATTTGTTTGAGGTCTATCATCTCTGCCAGGCCAGAATCTCAAGGAGGGCATAGAGCGAGTGTGCAGTCTTCACCATTGATTCCCTAGAACCTGACCAGAACAAAGATAACTAGTTGTCCAGTAATAGTAGGTAAGTTCAGTCTAATTCTTTTAAGTCCTAATGCAAGTTTTAGACCTAATTAAGAGAGAGAGAGTATAAAGGTTAGAGGATAGCTCAGCCATAGGGGCAAGGGATGAAGCGGATGCCCTTCCAGGCGTAAGAGGCTGCATGAGCAAAGGCATGAAGGTGACAAACAACTGAGTGGGTGCAGACATCAGCATACAATTCGATTGTACAGAATATAAGCTACGGATAAGGGAGTGGAACGATCTGAGGAGGGAGAAGAAAGATAGAGGCCAGACACGATATAGTTAGCCTGTTTGGGAGGTAGTGAATTGATAACTTGTACTAGAGGTGAAGATTCTCACAGAGAAAGCTAGAGGCTACAGAAATAAGCTGGAGCCGGATGTATAGGGCTTTTAGTGAGCTACTGACATCCAGCAGTAAGCCAAGGCAAGGACCATCATTCATCCTGTCAACAGATTGTCACAAGTACCTGTGATGCATTAGGCACTGTGGAAGGTCTTGGGGAGATAAGGCTGCCCTGGGGGTGGGGGTTATAATCTTGTGGGTTGTCTATAAGTGTGTGTGTGTGTTTCTATTTTTGTTCTGGGAAGATCAAGAGTTTTTATCAGAATCCCAGCGTATCTAAAAGGAAAGATAATCTGGGGACCGAATTTCAGGGTTCCACAGGGTTCCCCCACTCAAGAACATCTGTGAGGGTCTAACCCCAGTTAGAACCTCTTTGGAGATCTGTATGGCTACCATCAGACACAGATCACATCTGAAATGAGGATAGGGATTGTATTCATTTTTGCCAATTATTTTCCCCATGCCTAGAACAGATAGATACCTCAAACTCTACATCCAGCCATTCCCAATGACCACCAAATATATTCTGACTCCTAATGTCCCTATAGGACATCTGTTCCTTAGGGTTTCCAAGGCTGTGAATCTTTATGGGAATACACAGCCTCATCTTTCTCTGAAGGAGCGGCTGGTGGGTTTGTACTACTGACCTTGCCACTAGCTGCCCAATAGTTAGTCCACAGAATCACCAAACTTTTCAAACTCACTGCCATTGAGTTGATTGAGGTGTTTTTCCTAAGAAAGGTTTTTTCTCTTTTGTTGTCTTTTTGAACATTGACTGTTGTAAGAAACTATCATGTAAAAGCATTTCTCTGCAAGTTTGTTTTCTCCCCTTTCTAGAAAGTAAGGAAGCTCCCATCTACCTGATCCCTTGAACAATGTTGGGCATTTTCCAGGAGACCCATAAAGATCTGCTGAATAGATCAATACATGTTGGAAATATTTCAAGGACATTGCTTTTCTTGTTAGGTGCGGTGTTGGTCAGGGTTAACTAGAGAAACAAATTCATAGATACTCATGTGTGTATTAGAAAGAGCTTTATATGCAAGAGCAGTTGAATATTGAGAAAACATCCCAGCCAAGTCCATAAGTCTGGTATTAATCCGTATGTCCGATACCAATCAATAAAGTCCTCTTCAGACTCACAAAACACATGCAACTATGCTGAATGCAGGATGGTCACAGGCCAGTGGGTGGAAAGTCTTGTGGACTCAGTGGTGGTTGAAGCATCTCAGTGCTGGCAGGGGTCTCCACATGGCTTCTCCAGCTCCGAGGGCATGGACTATATCAGCATAGTGCCGTGTGTTTTGTCAGTAGAGAGTCTCTCAGGGAGTGAGCAGAGAGTATGTGTGTGTCTCCCGCCTCCAAGGAGGAATACAGGAGTTCCCTGAATCCTCAGGAGAAGGCCATGACCACACAGAGGCCTCATTGGCTATGACCTAATTGACAGCCTAGACTCCACCCATTCACTCTGAATCCTCTCAAAGTGTCAAATGATTATATAACTACCATAGGTACTGTTGAGTCAGTTCTGTACCACAGAAGGAAATACCGCCCAGAGCTTGTACCATCCTCACAATGGTTCTGATTTTGAGCCCATTGTTGCAGCCACTGGCAATCTATCATCCTGATGGCCTTCCTCCTGTTTACTCATCTCCTACTTTATGAAGCACTATTTTTTTCTCCAGGGATGTGCCCATTTTAACTTGTCCAAGGGACGTGGGACAAGGTTTTGCCACCCTCCCATCTAAGGGGCATTCTAGTTGTGCTCCTTGCAGTACAGATTTGTTCATTATTCCAGCAGTTCATGGTGCTCTCAATACACTTCACTAGCATTGTAACTCATAGGTATCCATTCTTCGCATCTTCCTTATTCCCCGGCCAGCTTTGTCACGCAGATGATGAGACTGAAAATTCCATGGCTTGAGTCAAGTCCATCTTAGTCTTCCAAGTAACATCTTGCTCTCCAACACCTTTAAAGAGGTCTTTTGCAGCAGATTGGGAAGTACCATATATACTCGAGTATAAGCCGACCCGAATATCAGCCCAGGCACCTAATTTTACTATAAAAACTGTGCTGAAAAACTCGGCTCATACATGAGTATATATGGTAAGTACCATTGACAATGGCTTTGAGCCAATCCCTGAACACCTCTATGCTCTAATTTCTTCAATTATAAAATAGAGCTAATTATAATGACTCTTCCCTTTAGGGATACTGTGAGGTTAAAGGTAGCTACAAACCCTGACTGTGCACTCCTTTCTTAAAGGAAAGCAGCTCTGAGCACAGAGCACAGAGGGGCTTTCTGCACATACCGTCTCTCAAGGATGCTTGCTGTAACCTCAGAAGGCAACTGGGAAAAGCGGAGTGGAAAAGACGAGCTGAAGGGCATGCCCCAGACTGTGGTCCCTGAAGCCTGCTCTGCCAATTGCCCAATTTGGCCAGACAAACCTCTTCTTTGATAACCTCCTTGATAGACTTTCTCCCTCCACCTGTTCTTGCTGCCGCCTCAGCATTGAGCAGGTAGCCAGCTGGCTTCTCTCTTCCAGGTGTTTCCTTCGGGAAAGTGGGGAGTGTGGCAACTGTAATATTTTTAATGTGAGTGCTCAGTGTGCAGTCTGCTTTTCCATCTGTCATCTTGTTTAATTATTCCAATAACCTTTCGAGGTAGGTTCACTGTCCTCATTTTGCTGGAGAGGAAGATGGGGTTCAGAGAGAGTGTGTGACACACCCAAGGTCACGCAGGTTGAAAGTTGTAGGGCTGGGATCTACCAGGCCAGTCGATGACCGAACACTGGGTTTCTCGAGCACACCACTGTTGAGTTCTCAAGGTGAAATTCTGGTCAGGTGTGAAGGTCAGGAACTCTACTTCTGCAGTTTCAGTGTGACAAGGCAGCAGAATGACACAGGCCACCAGTCACCACAAGCTTAAGGACCCACAAAGATTGAGCGAGGAGCAAGTCCAAACTGAGGTCTGTGGGGGAACGATAGCAGGTTCGAACAGATATATATATATATATTTGGAGATCTCATCATATGCTTTCCATGAGATTACCATATAGACTTGTGTATAAGCCGAGTTTTTCAGCACATTTTAATGCAGTTTTTATGGTAAAATTAAGTGCCTCGGCTGATATTTGGGTTGGCTTATACTCGAGTATATACAGTAATATAAATCCCCATGTCTAGTACGTGAACCTAAATTATACATTGTGTGGTTTCTGTGTTTTGTCATGTGGCCAGAGCCATGAGAAATTATGGATTGCAGAAACCTGAAGCTTGCTCAGTACCTGCCCTGGAAAACTGCATGGGTCTGTGGACACATAGTATCACTACAGACCAATGAGCTTAAAAGGCAGGGTGGATGTGTGCGGTGGGGGCTGGGACTGGGGACGAGTTAGGAATGGGGGGTGTGCACCCACATGTATAAATCTCCACTCTGGGACTCCTTTGAGCAAGGGTAGAATGTTTCCTTTTCACCAGACACTGCAGTTTCTGGGTAGGGGGTGGGGGATGGGGGGAGTTGGCATCCCCTTGAGATTATTATTTGGGTTGTGCCAGCCAGCAGGCTGACAGGAAGGAATGGGCTCAGGTCAAAACACTCTCTGTTCAGCTGAGGATCGTCAACGCATCAGCTGGCTTCTCGAGGTCTCCAACGCCTGCCTTCCTCAGACTGTAACTTGGTCTGCATTGGATGGGCTATGCCCATAATCCCTGGAGTCACTCCATTGTCTCAGCTGCCTCTCTAGGCCTACAGAGCCTGGAGAAAGTCCATCCACCCTTTGATCTGATGGATTTTTCCCTGACCCCAATTTCAAAGCCACTTCCTGTCCCCCAGAACCACCATCAAGAATAGGTGAGAGCTCTTAGCAGGGATTGGCATTGTCCCACTGGTTGACGATCTCCTGGTCTGGGAATCAAATTCTCTCAGGGCTTCTGCTCCTTTCCCCATTGCTTCTGGTACCCAGCTCAGGTCTGTGTGGGCTCCCAGTGCACACCCAGACTCTCAATAAATATTCATTCATGAGACAATTAATAAGAGGTGTGTTTTAGGGGTTGACTTGTGTCCCTCTGTACCTGGATATGGGCTCCTGTTTGGAAATAGAGCTTTTCCTCATGGTACATTATCA
The DNA here is from genome assembly GCF_000313985.2 of Echinops telfairi. Classification (NCBI taxonomy): domain Eukaryota; kingdom Metazoa; phylum Chordata; class Mammalia; order Afrosoricida; family Tenrecidae; genus Echinops; species Echinops telfairi. The sequence goes on from NW_022103917.1 coordinate 7,439,035, forward strand.
AAGGGAAGGAGCCCTGGGCAATGGTTAAGTGCTGGGCTGACAGCAGAAAGGTCATCGGTTCAAACCCACCAGTAGCTCCATGGGAGAAAAGACCTAGTGATCTGCTCCCATTTAGATTTCAGCCCACATAGAACCCTACTGGAGCAGTTCCACTCTGTCCTATAGAGCCCATATGAGTCGTAATGGACTCAGAGGCACACAAAAACAGCACGTTAAGGAGGGCATCACCAAGTAGGGTTGATCCTAACTTAATAATTTCTGTTTATAAAAAGAGTAGACTAGACATAGAGGTTGGCACAGGAGACAACCACATACAGAAGATAGATACATATATGCACATACTGACCTAGGAAGTGAAAATGGTTGACATCTACAAGAAGCTGAAATTGGCATAGAAAGGCTCTCCTCCACCTTAATAGAAGCCCTGAATTCAGACATCTACACCCCTGAACTATGAGACAATATATTTCTGATCCTTAAAGCCATCCGTTTGTAGGATTTCTGTCCCAGCAGCCCAAGGAAAGGAAGACAGAATTCAGAAGCGTGGTGGAACATGTTGAAAGTGCAGAGAAGCTTTGAAAAGAACTGTTGAATGAGGGCTTGCTTTTGTATTCCTATTCAGCACCCCTTTGGAATTTGTATACTTGTGTGCTCCAATAGTGCATCCCAGAATTCTGTGGTCACGAAGTGAGTTGGTCTTGCTATGCCGCACGAGGACCAATGAAGTGCTCAATAAATATTTCGATGTATGAACGAGATCCTCAGGCAGTGTTCTTGCAGAATCACTTTCAGTGATGGCCTGCTGTTTAGTGGACTTCTAGATCAGAGATTTTCAGCATGCATTGCTTCACTCCATACAGCCTGATGTCTCCAAACTCCACTTGAAGGAGTAGGGAGTAACATGATGGAACAATCTCCCTGCATTTGCCCCACGTAAGCCCGGACTGAGTAAGTAAGAGGTCATTCCTAGATTCTTAACAAAGCTAATATGGGGCGGTGGTGGTGGTGGGGGGTGTTAAAGAGCACAGGAAGGAAAAGGGTTAAGTTGGCTGGTTTATTCTTCCCATCAGTGAATTCAGTGTCTATGAAATCTGTTGACCTTCCAGACTTGGAGTTGGACAATCTCTGTTTTTATCTAACAAACAGCTTTGGCCCAAGTCCCTATGAGTGATTCAAGAAAACTGTACTCCTAGGACTGATTGTGGAAGAAGCCAAACAATTTGGCCTAGAGAACAAATATACAGAAACAAAGAGAAAATGAGTAGGGATCGCACAGTCAGGTCCCAGCGATTTCATTTACAGAAGAGTAAGCCCAGGACACTGGCTTCTGAGTCACATAGACCAAGGTCCTTGTTTTGTTACTTATGGACTGCATGACCCTAGGCCAATAATTAACTTCTGGAAGCAGTGGCCTTTTTATATGTAGATTTCATATGCTAAGACCATCTTCTTCATGGGGTTTATTTGAGAATTCAAATGCAAACAGCTTAGCTCAGAGTAAGTGCTAAATATATGGAGCTATATATTATCCTCTGAAAACCTTCCTATATCAATAAGGCCAAAGTTGTACAATGGGTTATGGTGGCTTGGAGAGACTGGCCAAAATCTTTGGAAATAGTCTTCGTTTGTCAACCACATTCTGCTGCAGGGAGAACCAGATGACCCAGGAGAGTTGCGAATCGTCAAGAGTGAAGAATCATCAAATCTTACCCAAACATAGAAAATCATTGGTCCATACTGATATACATAAATAACTAAGTGGGGAGGAAAAGAAACCTTTCTTTTACTAAAAAGCCAGCGAATTAATGATTGCATTAGAAAAGCACCATTTGGCAACCATTATAGTAATAATTAATTCAGCCAAGAAACATCAATGGATGCTACAACCAGCGGGTGAAAGTTTGACGAGGAACAGGATATTGACAGAGTACTTCCCCATAGAATACGTGATCATTACAAAGGGACTAACTTTGCAGTGGCGTCGCTGGGCAGATGTTGCCACCTTAATGAAATGATCAAAGTGAACATCATTAGTAATGGGACAAAGTGAAATCATGGGCCACCTGATAGGAAGCAATAAGACTTCTACAACATACCTGCCAAAGATGCATAACTGGAACCTACTCCTGAGGAAACATCAGATAAATCGAAATGAAATGATAGCCTATCAAATATCATCTTGAATTTTTCAGAAGCAACAAAGTCCACATGGAAGAAGCACACCAGCCTGTGTGACCATGAGGTCAATGGGATCAGATATCAGGCATCAAAAACCAAAACATTGTATCATTGTGAATGAAGGGGAATGCGGAATGGGGACCCAAAGCCCATCTGTAGGCAACTGAACATCCCCTTACAGAAGGGTCACGGGGAGGAGACGAACCAATCAGGGTGCAGGGTAGCAACAATGAAACATAAAACTTTCCTCTAGTTCTTAAAGGCTTTCTTCCCCTAACTATCATGACCCCAATTCTACCTTACAAATCCAGCTAGACCAGAGGATGTACACTGGTACAGATAGGAACTGGAAACACAGGGAATCCAGGACAGATGGACCAGTGGTGAGAGTAGCGATACCGGGAGGGTGGAGGGAAGGTGAGGTAGAAAGGGGGAACTGATTACAAGGATCTACATATAACCCCCTCCCTTGGCGACAGACAACAGAAAAGTGGGTGAAGGAAAACATCGGACAGTGTAAGATATGACAAAATAATAATAATTTATAATTTATCAAGGGTTCATGAGGGAGGGGGGGTGTGAAGGGAGGGGAAAATGCGGAGCTGATACCAAGGGCTCAAATAGAAAGCAAATGTTTTGAGCATGATGAGGGCAACAAATCTACAAATGGGCTTGACATACAATGGATGTATGCATGGATTGTGCTAAGAGTTGTACGAGCCCCAATAAAATGATTAAAAACGAAAAAGAAATTTTAAAAAATATCTTGGGCTTTTCAAAAGTGTCAAAGTCATGAAAAATAATGAGGAACGGGTCCAGATTGGGGGAAACTAAAGCTACCTGTGACCCTGGATTGGATTATTTTGCTAAAATGACGTTATTGGTACACTTGGAGTGGAATAGGCAAACTAGAATGGACTTTGAGAATCAGATGATAGTGATGCTGAAATGATAATCTCCTGGTTTTGATTACTGTATTGTGATTATGCCAGAGAAAGTCCTTTGTATAGAAAATACACAGCAAAATATTCAGGGGTGATGAAGCATCGATTATGAAAAACAGCCGGGGGGGGGGGTATTTATACTATTCTTATAACTTTTCTGTAAGTTAAAATCTTGAATACTTTTTATTGCATTTTCAATATTCATACTGAAATGTGTACTGTATTTACAATGAATTGCCCTTCTGAACAGGGTGGAAAGGACAGGCTCTAGGGAAAAAGGAAGAGTCTGCCCAGACACAAATAGACATTGACATTCCAACATCTACTTCCAGAAGACTGCCATTTGCATAGGAAGTGCAGAGAGAACTGAAGTAGTAAGAGGGGTTCAGACATTATTATTCTCATTGTGTAACAGTAAAATAAGGCTACACTGAATTAAAAACGATGCCAGAACCAGAAGGCACCAGCCACCTTTTTCTACAGATGAGAGAATTCTTTCAGGAGCTCACAGGCTGCACCAAGTCCCCATAGTCTGTTCGGACTTGGAAACAAACTCCCACATCACAGTGGTCCCCTCAACACTTCATTCAAAATATGTGCAAGTGCCAGTGATCGATATATTTGCGTGCAATTAATTGTCCATGAAGTTGGTATGGTTTTCCATATTTAAAGATGGGAGTAGATGGCATGAAATAGAAACCGTAACAGAGGTGCTGCTCCCTTCTGTTCACTACGGATGAGGCCTCTAGGGCTAGAGCAGCGCATACAGGAGGTGCGCTTGATTCGGAGAATGATCAATGAATAGGGTTCATTCTAAACTTACCAGGAAGGAAGGGAGTCCTCATGGAAATGCTTTGTTTTTCCCCCTCAAAAGAGTGTCAACGCCCCTACCCCAGCCTCCAAGGAGACCCTGGGAGCCACTCCATGGGCAACTGCAAAAGAACACAGGACTTCTGTGAGGATTTAGTTAGCATATAGTAAGCACCATGACAATGTTTGCTAGTACTCTGGGTAGAAAAAAAAAAAAAGCTTTGGGCAAAATTCCCTCAGAGTATTCTTTCAGACTGCCCCGAGGCACAGTCACCTGGCAGTGCAATGGAGCGCTTTTATGTGATGTTTATCAACTTAGTCTCCTAACTTCCACCAAATGACTAGGTGGGAATATGCAAATGAGGTGCTTGTGGTCTACCCAAAGGATTGGATACCTTCCTAATAATGCAAATAAGGTGTGTGGCATCCTTGTGAGGGTGAAGTCATGCAAATGAGTGTAGGGGGAACCCTAACAAGGGGGTTGGTCAGCTTTGCCACCCTGCTAGACGTAAACTGAGTCATCCTAGAGGCAAACAGGGGTACTTCACGCCCACTGGTAAGAGCAGCAGCAGAGACCCAGGAGATCAGCAGGAGACAGTGCAGTGGGATTTCCAGTCTACAGAGCAAGTGCCTCTGGGGCAAGAAGTTTTCTGGTAGAGTGTGCTGCCTCTAGGCATAGTGCAAGGAAAGAGCTTTGTAACTCTTATCCAATCAGGGCAGAGTACTAGTTCACCCAAGAGGGCCCAGGGCCAAGAGGCTGAGGGCCAAAGACTGCACCCTGAGTTGTTCCTGATGCTGAATTATAACCTGTTTATCCACAGCTGTCAAGTCAATTCCAGCTCACAGTGACCTAAATAGAATAGAGAAGAATGGTTCCTTCGGGTTTCTGAGGCTATACATCTTTACCGGGGAAGAAACTCTCCTCTTTTTTCCTTGGAGCAGCTGGTGGGTTTGAACTTGGGGTGAGCAGCTCAATGCTTAACCCACTACACCACCAGGTCCCTTGTAACCTGTTTCTTCCCTAATAAACCCCATAACTGTGAGGATGGTCTATGGGTTCTATAGAATTATCAAGCCACGCAGAATCGTAAGTAGAGAGAGCTGTGGAGGGACAGCTTGTGTCAGAATTGGGTTCTCTCCCCTTGAATCTGAGCCCTGGTGGTATTGTGGGTTATACATTGAGCTGCTTCCACCAGATAAGCAATTCAAACCCATCAGCTGCTCCACAGGACAAAGGTGAGGTTAGGTTTTCTGTTCCAGTAAAGATTTACAGCTTCAAAAACCCACTGGGAAGTCCTACTCTGTCCTATAGGGTCGCTACGAGTAGAAATCAACTTGATGGGAGAGAGAGAGGAAGAGAGGGAGAATATGAACCCTGGGAATTCTTAAATCTGATCCTGCTTGGAAATGGGGTTTTCTTTGTTATGTTAAATCAGGTCATACCTGAGTGGGTAGGTTCTAAATCTAATCACATTGTGATGTAAAACAAGCTAATGGACACAGGAGAAGAGGAAGATGGCTTATGGAGACAAGGATAATTGGGAGCTACTAGAACGTTAACCAGACAAGAAAGGACAATGGTCATTTTCATGGACTATGATTATAATTCTCCATTCCACCATCCATTCCTAGCTGGGTGACCTTGGGCAAACTCTCTAATTTCTCTGTACTTCTGTTCCCTCATTTTCTAAAATGGAGATACCGACAATAATAATACTGACTTCATGAATTTCTCAGCAAAAGTAAACTTTGGGAAACATTCTTGCTCAGAACAGTGACTTCCATAAATTACTATGTAAGTGTCTTCAGAATAATAAGTTAAACAATACACTACTCAATATTGAAAAAGAAGATGGAAGGAACTTTCTATGGAAACAAGCATAATCATGAATAATGATAATATCACAACATTTCATATATGAAAAAGGAGGCCTGGTGCCATTGTGGGTTAGGCTTGGGCTGCTAACTACAAGGTTGACAATTCAAATCCATCAGCTACTCCGTACAATAAAGATGAAGCTCTCTGCTCCCATAAAGATTTATAGTTTCAGAACCCTAAGGAGTAGTTCTACTCTGGTCTCTGTGATTCAAAATCGACTTGATGATAGTGGGTTTTTTAATGTTTCCGGTTTGTATTGGCAACTTCATATGTCTTTATTAACTTTTAATCTCACTGTAGTCTGAGGTGGAAAAAAAGACACAAAAATCTCTTATTGCCAAGAAGACATCAGTTATTTTAAAATTAAATCATTAGTTACATGTTATGGATCCACACAAGGGAAATGACAGGGGAAAAATGTCCTTATTACTGCTATTGTTGCCTACGAATGTGAAGACGCATCTGTGCAGTGTTTGGTGATTCATCAATTCTGTTTACCTCTTTGTAAGAAGCGTTTTTCGAAACCCTAGCGCTAAATCATGAAGGGCCTTTTTTTTAAAGCATACAAAGATCAAACTAAAAGGAACAGAAAAACAAACATGAGTATCAAATATCGTCTTATCACCCATCATTACTTCTTGACAGAGGAAAAATGTTCTGTGTTTGGCATGGTATGAATAAATAGACATTTCACTTGCTTATATGATCCTAAGATGACTCAATTGGGTTGAGGTGCTGTGGATGCCAACATATTCATGCGTGTTGTTGGCCTCCTGAACCAGCGGACAAAGCCCTTGTATTTGTTTGTGGCTTCCCCAAGCTGAGTCAGAGTGGAAGCCACTGTCTGAAACCTCGGGGAAGGGTGCTCTGGATGCGCTCCCTGGCGGCTTCTGCACAGTCTTTCTGGAACCGTCGGTTACTAGAGGCACAAATGGGTAAGCTTCATTTTAACCCTTTGCAGATGTCACCCAAATACAAAGATCTTGAGGGAGTTTTCTTTCCAGAGCTGGCAGAAATATCACTGATATCCAGTGTTCAACCCATAAAAATGATCAAGTGTCAGTTAATGTCAGTCTTTTGCTAAGAGCAACAGCTGGGGCCTCTGTGCTGGCAGAGGGGGGTGAATGGTATAATCAAGCAGAGCTTAACTCTCATGAGCGTGACAGTACGGAGTTCTCAATACATTTGCTTTTAAGGATGAGTTCATGCTGCACTGTGATCCTCCCCCCGGAACAATCACATCGTCCCACACAAAATCTTCATCCCTTTGCCATATAAGGTGTGTGGAATCCATCTGGTACTTTATAGTTATATCGGTCTAGCTCAGTGGTTATCGTGCCAACAGTGAGTGTTGGGTCACCAGAACCATGTTAATCAAATTAGAAAGATGGAAGAGCGCACCGATGGGCCTTGATTCTTTAGAGTCTGCTATGCCTATTTCAGAGGGTGACCGTAAGCAACCCATAGCATGATGCATGAGAAGGCTGTTGCCAGGAACACATTGATATCCAAGTGTTAAGGGTTATGATGATGATTGTTACTGCTATTATTTAGTAGGTTATTAGGCAGACTCATAAGCCTCTGAGTGTTTGACTGTTATTGTTTCAAAGAATCCAGAGGCTACAGTGTCTGTGTGCATTTCACAGCTCTAAATAATATGATAATATCAGGACTGCACTCAATGCTATTGGTTTTGGCTTGGGGTTTGAAATACAATCCTAATTTACTGGAGCCATTTGAAAATCAGCTATGTAGTCATTTGCAAACTCAGTTGAGACTACGATAGATGGTTTCCATGCCTTCCTTTGAGCACTGCATTTGTTAGAAGAACTGTTTATATTTCCTGCTTCTTTTTCTTTCCTTTGTCTAACTTTTAAAAAATTCATCTTATCACAATCCATCCATCCATCCATTGTGTCAAGCACATTTGTACACTCGTTGCCCTCATCATTCTCAAAACATTTGCTCTCCACTTAAGCCTTTGGTATCAGCTCCTCATTTCCCCCCTCCCTCATGAACCCTTGATAACTTATAAATTATTATTATTTTGTCATGTCTTACATTGTCTGACGTCTCCCTTCGCCCACTTTTCTGTTGTCTATCCCTCAGGGAGGAGGTTATACGTAAATCCTTATAATCGGTTCCCCCACCCTCCCTCCATCCTCCCGGTATTGCCACTTTCACCACTGGTCCTGAGGGGTTCATCTGTCCTGGATTCCCTGTGTTTCCGGTTTCTATTGATACCAGTGTACATCCTCTGGTCTAGCTGGATTTGTAAGGTAGAATTGGAATCATGATAGTGGGGGGGGGGAAGCCTTTAAGAATTAGAGGAAAGTTGTATGTTTCATCGTTGCTACACTGCACCCTGACTGGCTCGTCTCCTCCGCGCAACCCTTCTGTAAGGGGGTGTCCCATTACCTACAGATGGGCTTTGGGTCTCCACTCTGCACTCCCCCTCATTTACAATGTGACTTGGGTGAAGGTTTACAGAGTAGATACGTTTTTCATTCAACAATTCATATGCCTCGTGTTTCACACCATTGACTGCAGTCCTGAAATGTAACAGCACTTATCCAATTTCTTGCTTCCATTTCTCCTTCTTTCTTAATCTTTCATGCCTTCAAATTTAGTCTTTAGGTAAATCGTGCCCCTTTGATCTAAACGGTTTGATTTTTCCAAGGTGTGCATACATCCTTAGTGTTGCTGCTCCCTTGCTAGGCCTGTCTCTTGTTTGGCTGAAAATTGAGCCATGAGGATGAGTTCATTTCCAGAGCTGAAGGAGGACGAAGGGCTATAGTCTCAGGGATTCCACCAGTCTGTAGCTCTATCCACCTAGTAACCCTAATTTTAAAAAACAAACACTGTTAAGTGTAATGTTATAAGTGGGAGGTTATATCGTTGTTATTGCATTCAACAGTTTAAGCAATTCATCAAAGCTGCAAATGATTTGTCCTGTCTCCCGCCCCCCCTTTTTTTTTGCCTCTTGTAGGACATTATATTCCCCTTTATCCAAGGTAACATCTCTCTTCCTGTTAGCCTACTACTCCCCCTCCTCTCTCTCTACCTTCCCACCTTTCCAAAAGCAAACCGACTACCACTGAGTAGATTCCAACTCATACCAATCCTGTAAGACAGTGTAAAAGAACTGCTCCTGTGCATTTCTGAAACCGTACATTTTTATGGGAGTAACTTGAGGTTAACACTCCAACTCGTAATCCACGAGGAAAACATATTTGAAAATCTTTATCTTTTATAAAAGTAGTCTCATACAATAGTTGTCGTTTTGTGTTTGGCAGATTTTATTCCTCCAGTGTTATGTCCTCCAAATCCACCCAGATTATGAGGTGCTTCACAGATTCATCGTTATTATTTAGAGATACATACTATTCCATTGTGTGTATGGAACAAAGTTCATTTACCTATTCCTCTACTGATAGGCACTTGGGTTGTTCCCATCGCCTTGCTATTGCGGATAGTGCTGTGATGAACATGGGCGCGCAAACATCTGTTCCTGTTGTGTTCCTCATTTCTTTAAGGCAAACACCAAGTAGAGAAACTGCTGGGTCACATGGCATTTCTATTCACAGTCCTTTGAAGAAGGGACACATTGCTTTTTACCGTAGTTGCATTGTTGTATCGTCCTTCCAGCAGTGTGTGAGAGTTCCGAACTTGCCACACTCCTGCAGCGTTTTATATTTTCTGTGTTTTAAAACGTGGCTATAACTGCTGGCGTGAAGTGGTATCTCATTATTGTTTTCCTTTGCAACTCTCAAATGGCTAGCGATCATGAAGATTTTCTCATAGGATTACTGGCCTCCTGAACGTCCTCTTTGTTCAACTTTTCGTGCCCTCTGCTCATTTTTCAATTGGATTTTTCATCTTTCCCTGATTGAGGTGTTGCAGTTTTCTACGGATTTTACAGATCACTGCCTTGTCTGATACAGTTTTGCCAAAACCTTTTTTCTCAGTCTGTGGGCTCTCCTTTTGCTATTTTGAGGCAGTCTTCTGATGCTCACAAATGCATTCTTTAGGAGCTCCCATTCCTCTGTTTTGTCTTCTGTTTGTTGGGTGTTTTTCATGATGTTGAAAAGTGTACTTATGCCACATAGTAAGATCCCTAAGTGTGTTGCTATTTTTTCACTGATGATCTTCATATTCTAGGGCCTTCATTCTGGTCTTTAATTTATCTTGAGTTCGTTTTGGCATATGGTGTGAGGTATGGGTTCTGTTGCATTGTTCTGCAAATGGTCATCCACTTTTGCCAGAACCATTTGTTAAAGAGACAATATCTTCTTCCCTATTTAATGTATTTTAGCTCTTTGTCAAACATTAGTTGTCTGTAGGTGGATGGACATATTTCTGGGTTCTCTAGTCCGATCCATTGGTCTACATATCCATCATTGTACCAGGAGCTGTTTTGACTACCATGGCTGTGTAGGTTGGGAGATAAGAAGCCTCCTACTTTCTTCTTGTTCTTTATTAGTGCTTTGTTTCTCTTGAGTCCCTGTCCTTTCCACATAAAGTTGGTGATTAGTTTTGCACCTCTTTAAATAATGATGCTGGGATCTGTATTGGAATTGCATTATTATATCTGTAAATTATTTGGGGTAATATTGACATTTTCACATTGTTAAGTCTTCCTACCCATGAACATTGTATTTTCTTCCATTTATGTCGGTCTCTTTTGGTTTCTTATAATAGTGTTTTGTAGTTTTATTTGTATAAGCCTTTTGTTTCTCTGGCTAGGTTTGCTCCTAGGTACTTCGCCTTTCGGGTAATTTTGTAAATGGTATTTGCTAGACGGGGCTTTCTAGAAAAATAAAACTAGTTATAATCACATGTATAAGAAAGAGCTTTTTATCAAGGGATGATTTTAAATAAAGAAAACTCAACTTCATGGGTCAGATGCTAGCTGGAGTCCCTCACACTCATGCAGCTGCTGGCAGGTGAAGCAGGAAGGCAATCAGAAGGCCGGAGATGACAGGCTGGTGGGTGCAGAGCCTTGTGGTCTGCAGGAACATGGCAGGGTGTTGACAGCTCCCAGGGGCACCAAGACACATGGACTGTCCCCGGATCCAGATGCAGAGTTCAGGCAAGCAGGGCGGTGCAGAGAAGCTAGAGAGACCAGTTCTCTTCAGTGTCTCTCTTATAAAAAAAGCCACACCCCAAGGAGATATTATGCTGTGTCTTGATTGATAGGTTGAGCTCTACCCATACCTTATGACAGGTACACCATGTTGACAGAAAACCCTAACCATCACAGTTTTCTTGATTTCCTTTTCAGAGCTTCTTCATTAGCATACAGGAATCGGATTGATTTGTGTACACTGATCTTATACCCTGTTGTGTTGACAGATCTTCAATTATTTCCAACAATTTTCTTTTCGAGTTTTTGGGATTTTCTATGTGTAGAACCATATCATTAGAAAACAGTTTCACCAGTTATTTCCCAATATGGATCCCTTTGATTTCTTTTTCTTGTTCAATAGCTCTGGCTATGACTTTCAGCACGCTATTGAACAAGAGTGGTGATAAAGGGCATCCTTAATTCACTTTCCAATGCACTCTGTCTGATAACAAGGCTATGGCCCTACCTGGTCAATGGTCAGAGGGGACTCACTGGAGGCTAAATGGATTAATGTAGATGTAGTTAGGTTAGAATTCAACACCTTATCATTTATTCTCCCTTTTGACCCATTTTAAATGTTATAGTTTTTGTGGTTTCTTTTTTATTTAGATTGCTCTCTTTTTTTTAGTTATTGTTGGGTTTTGTTTTGCGTATGTTTTTTCTTTATATGAACTCCAGGATAGATAAATCTATAGAGATGGTAACTGGATTAATAGGTTCTAAGGGTTAAGGCAGGGGAGGTTGGCGGTAAATGGGGAGCTAATCATAATAAGAGTAAAGAAAAGGTTCTAAAATGGATTGTGATGATGATTACACAACTCTTTTTTAATATGTTTAAACCATTGAGTTGTATGTTGCGTGAATTGTATGTGAATAAAACTGTTACTAATAGTTTAAAAGGCATCTTGTCTGATTCCTGTTCACAAGGAGAATGGTTCCAGTTTTCCCCCATTAAGGTAGTGCCCATTGGTTTGGAATATATGGCCTTTATTATGTCTACTTCTATTTTGTTGAGTACTTTTCTAAGATGTGACTGTTGGATTTTGTCAAATGCCTTTTCTGTATCGATAATTATTTTCCTTTGTATTATTTATATGTTGAATTACTTTGATTATTTTCTAATGTTGAACTATCCTTGCATACATGGGATGAATCATGATATTTTATTTTTTTGATATTTTTGGGATGCTATTGACTAGGATTTTATTGAGAATGGTGCCGTAGTGGGTGACACACTTGGGGTGCTAACCACAAGGTCAGCAGTTCAAAAACATCAGCTGCTCTGCACGTGAAAGGTGAGACTTTCTACTACTATAAACAGTTAGTCTCAGAAACCCACAAGGTCAGTTCTACCCTGTCCTATAGGGTTGCTGTGTGTCTCAACTTGATGGCATTGAGTGAGTGAGATATTCCTAAGCGATGCTGGCCTATACTTTTCTATTCTGATGTCTTTCCCTGGTTTGGATATCAGGGTTTGCTTGCTTCATAAAAGACCATCGCGTTTGTTGTGAAAGCAGCATGAAGGCGGAAGGTGCATATGTGATCGCCTCTGATCTCTCTACTCTTTTTGTAAAAAAAAAAATCATTTTACTGGGGGTTCTTACAGCTCTTAGAACATTCCATACAACAATTGTATCAAGCATATTTGTACATAGGTTGCCATCATTATTTCTAAGACATTTTCTACTTGAGCCCTTGGTATAAGGTCCTCTTCCACGCTACCCCACCCCCGCTCTCCCCCACCTCCCACCCTCTTGAATCCTATATTGTTCTTATTATTTCCTATCTTACACTGCCCATTGTGGTTTCCCTACTCTTAATGAGACAGACCATACTCACAATGAAGGACTTTAAAATTTTCTTTTATTTTTAGGGAAGTTAACAGGTTACCACATTTCCAGGATCAGAAAACATTATGATACAGTTGTTGGTCCTCAAAAAGATCTCCCTCCCAGCCAGCAGCCAAGTTGCTCTCTAGTCCTCAGCCTCACCACCATGCGGTCCCATGGCTTCTGCCTCCGAGGGCCAGGAAGTCAGCCCATTGCTCTGACTTGCAGTCTCAAAGTCTTGGTGCTGCTCATTTTTTTTCTGGCCCATGGTCTCCTTGCCTCAGCCTCTGGTCTTGGCCTGGTTCCTTTGCTCTGTCCCATGGTTTCCATGCCATAGCCTCTGGTCCCTCTGCTCTTGGCTCCTGCCACTTCACAGAGAGATTGAAATGTTCTCCACTCACTAATGGCTCCCCTTCCTTTATAGTTCTGAGCCTTTCTTTGTGGCTCTGCTTCTGAGATGACTCATTTGTATATGGAGGTGTGGGTTTTGTCTTTCAGCCGACGATACCCCTAAGGAAACAAAAGTTAGTGACTTGAGTCACAAGCTCTACTCAGGTGGAGACTCAATACATCCCACCTTAATCTTGCCCATCACCATAGCAAAGAACTGCTTCTAAAATGGGATTATAACCACAGGCACAGAACCTAGAGTTTACAATGCATCACAAAAGGTATTATGACTACATGGATAGGATTAAGTACTTAACTACATCTCAGCTGTTCTTTTCTATATTCTGTAATAGTTTGAGTAGAATTGTTGTCAACTTTTCTCTGAATGCCTGGTAGAATTCAACAGTAAAGCTGTCTGGTCCTGAATGTTTTTTTTGGTGGGAATTTTTTGATGACCGGATCTGTTTCTTCTATTGTATGGGCTTGTTGACGTTGTTCACATCAGTCTTTATTAAGTGAGGTAGGTAGTGGTTTCTCGGAATTTGACCATTTCTTTTACGTTTTCTAGTTTGTTACAATCCTTCATAGTATTACATTTGTGTGTTTGTTTTTTAATTCAGTTGGCTCTGTTGTGATGTTACTTATTTCATTTCTTATTAACGATATCGACATCTTCTTCTTTTGCTTTGTTAAGTTTGTCAATTTGGTTCATCTTTTCAAAGAACCAACTTGTCCCGATGGTTCTTTCTATGGTTTCTGATTCGTTTACTTCTACCTTAATCTTTGTCATTTATCTTCTTGTGACTGAAACTGCAGTTTGCTGCTCTTGTTCTAATTGTAGAGGTTAAGTCAGGGTGGTGATTTTGGTTCTTTCTTCTTTTCAATTGCACTAGAAATTGCCCTCCGAAGGCGGATTTTGCTGTGGCCCAAATTCGTTGACATGCTTTATTTTCATTTGTTAAAAAAATATTTTACAATTACCCAGTAGATTTTAGACAGTGTTGTTCAGTTACCATGTATTTGATTTTTGCCCTTGGTCTTCCTAGTGATTTGAGAAAATGGCTTGAAATATCTCAGTGTATAAAATTTATTCAGGCTTGCTTTATATCCTACCACATGGTCTAATCTGCATATTGTGTTGTTGTTGGATGGAGTGTTCTGTATGTCTAAGAGGTCAAGTTGATTAATTTTGTTTAGTTTCTCTGTGTGTTTGTTCTTTCTCGTTGCTCTATCCTTCCTTAGGTGTGGTATATTAAAATCTCCTACTGCTATTGCAATGTCTAGTTCTCTCTTCTACTTTGTAAGAGTTTGATCAATGTATTGTGTGGTCTTCCACTGGGTGTGTAAATATTGATTATGGTCATGTCTTCTTGTTCAAATATCCCTTTAATTTTTATGTAATGTCCTTCTTTGACTCTCAGGATTCATTTGATCATTTAAAATAAAGTTTTGCTACACATTTGCCTCTCATTCTATTCAAGACCTTCTCAAGTGATCCCATCCAGAGTGGTTGGTAATGTTAGCTGGGCACCATCTAGTTGTTTTGGTCACAGAGTCATGGAGGCTGATGTTTGAGTGGTCCATTAGTCCATTTAACACATGTTTCCACGTACAGGAGACATCCAGTACTCGACTGCCGCAGCAGGACTCGGCATAATCGGATTTTGACGTGAATTGTCAAGAAAATGTTTCATCGGAGCTCAAACAAAACATGAGAATCCGAGCTGCATGTGATTCTTGTAAACAAAAGCAGTTCATTCGTGTTTCAGTCACTCGGTATTAGTTGGTGTTGTTAGTATGCATTGTTGAAACCTTTGTGTTTAAATGCTTATGCTCCAAGGGTTTTGCTATAATTTTCATCGTTTTTGTGGCTTTTTGTACTGTTTTTAGAAACAAAAATGTGGCACCGAAAAGTTTTTTGTTAACCATGTGATCGATATTGTTGATAATTTAGTAAACCCTTTTAGAAAACAGTTAAAGAAACACCATCAGCAGACCACATTAGACAGATTTTTTTTTTTTTTTTTAGAGAAAGCCAGCCAGGTCCCAGCGAAAAAGGCAAAGAAGGGAAACACTCCTGAAAAGCAGCCACCAGTTGATTGTATGGAAGGGGACTCGCCTTCCAAACAATGACTCTCCACACCTCCTCTCCACATCCGTGCCCACCGATCCAGATCCTCATCAGTCTCAAGGTATGGGCCAGACTGTGGTCATTAAAACCTTTTTTTAGATGTTGTGTTTCTTATTTAAATTATATCATGAAACTGAACTTATTTATTTTGAAATGTCTGTGTCATGTTTTGTATAAAAAGGCAAGGTTAGGGTAAACACTTGGTGGTCGAGAACGGATTAATCCGTTTTCAGTAATTTCTCATGGGAAAAACTGATTTGGAATTCGACAGCATCGCATCTTGATGCTCCTTCTAGAACACATTAGTGTTGAGGCCCGGGGTTCTACTGTATCATTTGATCTTCATCACTTTTCTTTCCTTTGGACAGTGAAAGACCACTAGTTGTACCTTAGATGGCTGCTCATGAGGGTTCCAAACCCCAGTTAATATTCACTCAAATTGGACATAAAACACAGGCTTTGTGGACTATGTAATTCCAATTGATCTTCATGTCACTCACTCAAAACCACTGTCATGAGCTCTCATTTGGCTTTATTTTCTTATAAACCAAAAAGAAACAGAAAAAAAGGTTGCTGTGGAGCCTCTTCCAAATAAATCATGGAGACCCTGTAGGGCAGATTGGAGCTGGCTGATAGTGTTTCTAAGGCTGTGAATACAGAAGCAGGCTAGTGTGTCTTTCTCCTGAGGTGTGACTGGTGGGTTCCAATCGCCAACCAGCCACATGCATAATCACTGTGTCACCAGGGCTTCTGGACGGAAAAGTGTATGTTTACTGCTGTTTTGTTCTCTACTCTACCTCAATAAACCAAAACCAAAACACAGATTCTGACTCATAGCAACCCTATAGGACAGGGTAGAACTGCCCTTGTAGGTTTCTGAACACTGTAAATATTTACAGGAGTAGATAACGTCATCTTTCTCCTGTGGAGTGGCTGGTGGTTTCAAACTGCTGACCTTGTAGTTAACAGCACTGCATGTAACCCATTATGTCACAAGGGCTTATTCTCTACCCCAATAGTAACTTGTTTATTCATAGCAATAGATTTCAATTATTTTTCTCATATTCTTATTGAATATGTGTGCTCCTGTGTCTCCTGATCACAGAAAAAGAGGACAGATTCGGTTAATACAATGCTATTGCTATTGCTATTGCTATTGCTATTATTAGGCTTGAATATCTTTGAGCTCATTCTTTCCTTTTACTTTCTCCTGGATTATGTCTGAATTTGTCTCCAAAGAATAAGTAAGGGTAAGATTAACATCATTGTGGACAGCCCGGTGAGGTCAGATGACCAGTTGGGTTTACATCGCAGTTCAATGTCTAATCCTGCTTCGTCCATCTCCATTCCATAAGTATTCATTCCAAGGGGGAAAAAATCAATACATATTCTGCATTCTAACTCACAAACTGCTTCTTGGCGAACCCAATCTGACACATAGGTAAAAGAAAAAAAAGTAGAGACTACAAGTGTAGGCCACTCTTCCAATGTTTGAAAGAGACAAAGAAATATGGACCAAAACCCGATGGCAAGAATCTGTCCTCTAAGTCCCTTTCTATGCCAGGCACAGAGAATTGGACACCCAGTAAGTGTTTTTGCCATGATTCTAGCATTTTAAGAGGAAGACACAGTTGGTAATTCAATGTTTCAGTATTTAGTTATTAATATTTTTCCTTGCAAGTATTTCATTGAACTATGGGTCCAAAAAACAATCTTAGATCGATCTGTAGTGCCTCCTCCTTGGCCCCAGAACCTAATACAAACACAAATAAACACACACACACACACACACACACACACACACACACAGAGTTCTCGTATCTTCCAAAAATAAAGAATCCCCCTTTAGCTCTTTTCTGGATAATGAGTCCATTCTTGAGATCAGACAAGAGAAGTGGTTACACTTTCTATTTCTCTAACCAAGAATGTTATGGAGGAAGGGCAAGACATAAATGGCCGTCAGATGGATCAAGATGACCAGTAAAGTTCAGACTTCAGGTCCTTTAAACTTATTCCTCAGATGCCAGGAGCTCGGTCAACTGGGAACAAACGCATCCCTGGGTGAAGATACCGAAGAGCGTCATGGGGCAAATCCCACTGTGTATTCTATCCTGGAATGGAAGTAGTGAACTACTGAAATATATGATCTGTGGATTGTATGTCAGTGAAACTGTTAGAAAAGGAAACTTCCCTACCAAGGCCTCAATCCTCAGAGAGCTTCCTTTCTCACACAGTGCCCTGACTGGAAACCAGTGGGAGCTCCATTCTTCTGTGCAAGAGCCATGCAGGCAGGCAGGTGGGGACCATGGGTGTCACCATGACCCCACACCAAACCTGCATAATGTCGATGCTGGGGCATTTTAGGAAGTAGAGATAGACAGGCAACTAACACATGGAATAAGAAGTGTTGTATCCAGGGGTGCACCAGTTGCACAGGAGCGGCATCTGAGGAGACTGCGAAGCCAAGGAAGGCTTCTTACAGGAAGTTATAACTGAGCGGGACCAAAGGCCAGTGTTCGCCATTGTCAAGCATGAGCTCTAGGAGAGCAGGGACTGCAGGGGTGGCCAAGACAGAGGCCCTGCATTCCTGGAGCCCACTGTTTCCCGGAGGGGACTGAGGAGTGAAGATTCTGTGTAGTTAGATGAAAGGCAGGTCTGGAGATGCATCACAGAGTTAGACGTGGGTTAGAGAAATGTCCTCTGAGGCTCTTCCCACACCATCACAATCTGGACACCTGCAGAATTCTTCCTTAGAAGAAATAGCAAATTATCAAAAAGTCCACCTTATATGTACATACACTATCGTCTTGATTTTTTTTGGGGGGGGGGGGTTCTTCTGAAAATTACAAAAGATGCTAGTAGCGTTAAGATCCTGCTTTGGTTTGAATTTTAGACATAACTAGTGTTCCAGTGTGATTACAAACGGGACTTTCTACTCCCCTAAAGGGTTACTCACTGCCATTGAGTCAATGCTGACACATCAGAGACTCCCCGTGGGTTTCCAAGACTGTAGCTGTTCACAGGAGTAGAAAGCCCACCCTTCCTCCCTTGGAGCTGCTGCACCTCCAGGGCTCCTGCCAAAGAGTGGCGGTCTGTGAGATTCACAGCAGCAGTTCGACCCTGGCCCATAGGGTCGCTAGGCGTCAGAATCAAGTTGATGGCAGTGAATTTGGTTTTGAGTTTTGAGTACTTCAGCAACCCATGAAATGAATCGAGAGGCTCCCATTGTGGACATGAGGGTGTTTCTAGGAATGGAGGGTAGGACCGTGAAGGGAAGATTTGCATAATGTTGATTTGGAACTTCGCTTTACTTACTTTTAAACATACACCACTAGTTCTAACGCTATTTGTCTTAGTATGTCATTCACAACCATGAAGCAAAATCTAGAATTGAGAAAGAATCTAGCCAACATCCAAACAGCAGATCAGCTAGACAGAACGACAAAATGTAGGTCCATTCAGCATGGGCTAAATTCAGGCTCAAGATGTGGTATGTTTGGTGAACATAGCATTTTTTTTAAAGGACATGAATGTGGATACCTTGAGCCAGATCATGCACATTTTGGTTTGCCACAGTCCCCACTATTCCTTATTGATTTATACTCACCCCTTCTACTCATTGACGATCCCTGCAGTGCCTCTGAAAAACCATTGGGTCTATGATCCCTGATCTAGGGATTCTTTGTTCCTAGTCAACAGCTAGATGAGCAAATGTTTCAGACTTGCTGTTATTATTAGGTGCCATCCAGTTGATTCTGACTCACAGCAAGGAAACACTGCCCGCTTCCTGTACTTGAGCCATTGTGGTAGCCACTGTGCCAATGCTCTTTTTTACTGCCCCTCCCTTGGCCTTCTCCAGGTCCCTTCTGACAACAGGTCCAAAGTATGTAAGATGAAGTCTCACCATTCATGGCTCTAAGGAGCATACTTCTTCTAAGACATTTGCTTGTTCTTCTGGCTGTAAATGGTACTTTCAATGTTCTTCTCAAGCACCACCATTCAAATGCCTCGATTCTTCACCTGTCTTCCTTATTCAACGTCCCGTTTTCACATGCATAAGAGGCAAATGAAAATACTACGGCTTGGGTCAGACACACCTTAGGCCTCAAAGTAACATTTTTGCATTTCAACACTTTAAAGAGGTCTTGTGAAGCAGATTTACCCAAAGCAGTAGTCTTTTCATCTCTTGACTGCTGCTCCCATGAGCACTGATTGTAGATCCAATCAATCAGTTTTGGATTAAACCCTTGACATCGTCAATCTTTTCTCCAATGATCATAGTTGTGAGGATTGGGGTCTTCTTTACATTGATTAATGGTGAGAGGATACAACACTGATGCACACCTTTCCTAATTTTAAACCATGCAGATTTCCTTGTTCTGTTTGCACAACTGCCTCCTCTCGATTCATGTACAAGTTCCTCATGAGCACAATGAAGTGTTCTGGAATCCCAGTTCTTCTCAAACCTATCCAGAGTTTGTTATGGTGCACACAGTCAGATGCCTTGGCATAGTCGATGCAATACAAGTACACATCTTTCTGGCATTCTCTCAACACCTGGCTTGCAGAAGGCTATGGATGACAGTGAAAGCCCCAAACCTGGCTGAATCCCTTCTGACTATGGATCATGGATGAAAAAGGCCTTGCTGTCAGAGTCAGCTGCAGGGTACATGACTGTACTTGTTGTTATACCTTCTCATTTGATCTCCCTCTTGATCCAGTGTATATTATATTGTTCCAATTTTTATTTTTTTCAGATTTTAATATTTTCTACTTTGTTTTCAATTGAAGCTATCCTCTGTTTCCAATTGTCATTGTTGTTGAGCCATTTGTGTTTGTTTTGATTTAATATGCTTTTCTAGATATGAAACCCAGAACAGGTAAACTTATAGAGAATAATAACTGTATTAATAGCTTCAAAGGCACATGGCAGGGGAGATGGTTGGGAAATGGAGTGAAAATAAGGAAGAAGAAATATCCTGGAATTGAAGTAGTGAGGTGTTGGGGTCTCGTCCAGCGAGACCCTCACGTAGTGACCCGAAGAGGCGACGAACCTGGATGGAGAAAAGACACGGAGACGTGGAGCAAGACAAATGCTGATCAAGCTCAATTTATTTGGGCAAAGCTCGGGGTATATATTTGCAGTAAAGAGGGACTGGGAGGTGCATATTTTAATAAGGCGTGCTGCACAACATCCAATCCAATATTTATATTATAATGAAGCATAAGAATTATAACCAATCAGCTGCAGGTTAAAAGGGCGCGCGCTAGTTCTCAAAGACGTCCACATGCAAATTAAGGTTCATCAGGCGTATTGCTAAGTCCATCATATTCCTAATATGGTATGTCTGTAGTCCAATGAGTGCTTGGTATTTTAACCAACGGGTGAAGGGTGAGGAGGATAACCAACCAAGGTCACGTAGCTGCACAACAGTTACAGCTGCACAATAGTCAACATTTCGGGGGGAGACAGGGGGTAACACAAACCGCAAGCTGTCTCAGACAGTTTCATAGAACAAGGAAGCTTTGGTGACTAAGATATCTTTTAAAGGCATAACCACCTGCCAGTTACTTTCCACTAGGGCCGGTCATTGTTTGAAGGACCTTGAGAATGTCCGCTAGGGCTGGCTCCCAACAGTGAGGGATGAATGTGATTGAACGACTGAAATATATGATATGTGGATTGTATATCAGTGAAACTGTTAGAATAAATAAACTAATTTAAAAAATAATTTGAGCCCCACCCTCCAAAAAAGAAAAGAAAATCCACCCATGAAAACCCTATGGATCACAATGATCTGAAATCTGATTCACAATGATCATGAGGCTGGCACCGGACTGGATGGCCTTCTGTTCTATCACCCACAGGGCCACTATGAGCCACAGATCACCAGGAGACAGAATATGGACACAAGGCACAAGTATATGATTTAAAAAATAGAAATTACTGTTCTCAATCCTGGAGGCTAAATGTCTAAATCAGGGGTTTACTATGGTGATTCCTCCTAGGGTGGGCACTCCTTGCTCTCTTGGCCCGTAGCTAATCCTCACACAATATCTGTTTTGTATCTATGTGGCTCTTTACAGCACTCAGAGGTGAGGAAGTTTACACTGGTATGACTTCATTGGATGGATCATAGGAGAGGCAAAAGGTTCATGGGAACATTTCATTAAAAGATAGATCACTGAATTTTCTCATGAACTTTTGAAACCCTCCCATATCACATTAGAAGTTATTATGGACTATGATGACATTAGATTAGGCTATACCCACAGAACTAAGGGTTAAGACGCCAACATACATTTTGTGGGGAAGACACAATCCAACCCATACCCCCTGCTCTATGCCAGTACCATGTGTAGCTCTGGGATGCAAAAGGAAAGAAATCATGGCTGCTCTCCTGGAAGAGTCCATTTGGGGGGCTTCATGCTGAACAAGAGGGGCGGATAGGAGCGCCTTATTACCTGTCTGAGGCAGTACTGCCCAGTGGAGATGGGCTTTTGCCTAAATAGGAACTATATATGTATTTAAAGTCTTCTACTAGTCGATTAAAAAAAGATGGAAATAAACAGCTTAAACGAACGTTAATAGTTTATTTGCCCCATGATATCCTGGTATGATATCATGAATATCAAATATGAACCCTGGTGGTGTAGTGGTTATGCATTGGGCTGCAATCAGCCTGGTTGGGAGTTGGAGACCACCAGCAGCTCTATGGGAGAAAGTCTGGGCTTTCTGCTCCTGTGAACAGTTCATCTTAGAAACCCCAGAGGGTCACCAGGAGTCAGCACGGACTCCACGGCAGGGAGGGAGTTATATCCAAACGAATGGTCCAGCAGCTGCAGCCATGGGCTCAACCATAGCAACAATGGTGAGGCTGGCACAGGACTGGGCAGTGTTTTATTCTGTTGTCCATAGGGTTGCTCTGAGTCAGAACCAACTCAGCTGCATCTCACACCCATAGCATCTAAAATACGATCCTTCCCACACATAATCAATATTAAAAGTTATGGAACTATCTAGCATGTTCCCCGTGTACTGTCTTCCAATCCAGGCTATGCATTCTGTACTGAACAGCACACATCAATTTAGACAGGCCCTGTTTCAAGCGCCTCATGCGGCTAGTGACTACCAACTGGACAGCACTTCATCCCAGACATCTAACTTTGCTGAATGCCAGACGAATCCATCTGCTGCTTCACAATCTGTGAGTCTGCAACTTGGCCACACAAATCTGGGAGGTGAGGTTGAAGGGACAGAGTGAGGCAGCTTCCAAAATATCATAGAGCTTAACATCTTTAAGGATTTCATGACTTTGATGGTTCACACTCAGCCAGTGAGCCAGGACACCACCCACCACTGTACATGGCTTGGCCGTCTATTCACCATTACATTTATCTTGTTTACGCATCAAGTATTTATGTCAGAAACTCCATTTCCCCATTAGAAACGGCAACAACAGCCAGAAAAGAGGACCAACTGTTTAAATTCAGAAGAGAGGTGGTTTACGAAAGCCATGGCCTTGAAAGTTTTATTGAGTGAAATAGTAAAATCAGCAGTGGCTCTCCTCTATATTGTAATCAAATTTACTCTATGGTTGAAACAGAACCCAGAGCACTCGCTTAAAGCAACTGCTTTGAGTGTTCAAATCCATGTAAAACGTTCTCTTTAGAGGAAAAGAAAAGCCAGCCCCAGTGTCAGTGGGAGATGCCTGGGGAATACGAACCTGTTAACAGAAATGGCAATGGCATCCCAGAAGCAGATGTTTCCAAAGGTCACCAGACCGAGCCCAGGGGAATGTGGAGTGGCTGCTTGTAACATTTGGGCCTGGCTCTAGGATTGCAGCCTCCCCACAATGCAGTGTGCTTGCTGCTTTCTCCTCAAACGCTTTTACTTACAAGGTATTTGCTGTCAGAGAGGCTGCAGCATCTCCGTTTCTATGATTTCCATCACTCAAAATCAAGTGTGGCTCTCAGCATAGCCTGAGAAGCTAAATAACAAAAATCGATCGCTAAATGGTCAACATTGTTTGCCACCCTCAGGCAGAAAGCAAGGAGCAGGAAGGAACCTTAGAGATGATCTAGTCCCATCTCGACCCTTTCATAAAACAGATGAAGAAACTGAGAATGAGAGAGGGGAAGTGACTTTGCTAAGAACTCACCAGAAAGTACTAGAATCAAATGCTTTCAGGATCTTGTCCAGTGGTTTTTATGGCTTCCCTTGATGCTTCCTGGATTTGAGAAAGCGTAAGTACTCGAAAGTAACTTAAGAATACATCAAACCGCAGGCCTTCCTTCAGGGAATACTTCTGACTTCAACCTCAAAAACCGAACTCATTGCCACTGAATTGCTTCCAACATCTAGTGACGTTGCAGGAAAGAGCAGAATCGTCCCAATGGGTTTCTGAGACAGCAAATGTTCAAGGGAGTAGGAAGTCTCATCTTTCTCCCACAGAGCAGCTGGTGACTTTGAACTGCTGACCGCTACAGCCACCAGGGCTCCTCAATGTCACACCACTCCAACGAAAAATGTACAGGCCTATTTCCCCAGGCAGGAGAGCCTTTACTTTATAGAACTTCCAGGGGTGTTCAACATACCAAGTGGCCCCTCTTTTCATTGTGTTTACTTTCTAGAAATCAACATTTATTCCCCATTTTACCCATCTCCAGTGGAGCCCCCATTCCAACAATGTGACGCCCACCATTCTGCCCTTACCTCCCACTGTGGACTTCAATTCTGGAAATAGGGTTTGAAAGTAACAAGTGTGCCCTCTGCTGACTGGATGTCTGCTCTGCAGTCATGTTCATAAAATCCTCCCGTGTACATCTGGAACCTCAAATACTTGGGAGATGCGTGGAATAGAAACAAGGCAGAAGTCAGAGTTTCTCTGTCTCTTATGAAGAACCCCAAAATATAATTGTAAATCAAGCCGCAGTGTTTTTGATAGTTGTTGCTGGGTGGTGTCAATCCCATGTGGCAGGACAGAACTGCCCTATAGGATTTTTGGGGTCTGTGTGTGTGTGTGTGTGTGTGTATGTGAGCCTACAATCTGTACAGAAGGAGATCACCAGGCCTTTCTCCCTCGGAATCACTGGGGCATGGAGTAGGTTTCAAGCTTCCAACTGTTCTGATTGGCAGCCAAGCACTAACAGGACTCCTTACCAGAATTTATTATGCGAAAATTATTATTCAATAAGTTCTCAAGTTCTGATTTTGTTGTTGTTGCAGATTTTGCCAGAAATGTACAATATTTCTCGCAACTGTCAACCCCAACTCAACATTAAAACTTAGAAAGTCTAAAAAGCACTTTCAAATGCGGACGATAACTCAGTACAATAACAAGCTTTTAAAATAGAACTTAAAAGGATCTCCTTTTCTGGGCGCATGAAAAGTAATTAGAAATACATTTCGAGTCCTTCCTAGATCCCCGATCTCCTGGGGTGCGCTTTCGGAAGTGTCCCTTTTCTCACACGCTGCCTCCTGCCCTCCCTCCGCCGGAGCTGCCTTGGGAGCTGGAGTCTCTCATTCTCCAGCCTTTTCAGCTGGAGGCCGCCCTGCTTTTTCCTAGTGTGGCTTTCTCCCAGGGCCTCTCCTTTGCTACTCTTTCTTTCTTCACTGCCTGCGACCAAGAGAGGCACCTCTACAGGCACATGCAACCCCACAGGGACAGAACTTGGCGCTGCTGCTGCTGGAATACCCTTTCCACCTGCAGAGAGCTGTAGATCAAACTGGAAATCTCCAGGCGTTCAATGTTAGGACCGACGCAGAGATCTTCAGGGTCCTGGGGTGGAAATCTCATGTCGGTCTGGTCTGCACAGTCTCTTACAGCACTTGGGCGTGTTAAACCAGTGAGAGCTCCATTTAGAGGCCTGTCTCAGCAGTCATTTGATTCCCCATGAAGGGTCCGAAGATAAGGAGGACTGGGCAACTTCCTCAGGGAGTCTTACAGGGAGAGAGAGACTAAGCTTCAGGCTTGGACAGAAGAAAAAGAAGAAACCATCAGACCAAGTTGAACTAAATCCAGGATGGTCCAGGAGGAAGGAGAAATGGGAGATTGCTCCAGATTGGTGAACAGAAACTTACTTCTCACTCAACCCAAACGATGTTGTGAAAGGACACGAAAAGCAGGACTTGTACCAGTCATTGTCCCAGCTCACACCTTTGTGACTAATGTATAAGGAAGCTTAAAAAACAAAATGCCACACACACAGCAAACCCACTGCTGACCTTAATTCCAACTCACAGCAACCCTTTAGGACAGGGTAGACCGGCCAGGCAGTGTTTGCGAGGCTGTAATCATTAGCAGAAGTGACTGAGGAGTGGCTGGTGGATTCAACTGCCAGCTTTTCTGTTAGCAGCCAAGTGCCTAGCCACTCAGCCAACAGGGCACTTTTAAAGGCATTGCCAGGTGGATGGCAGATGGCATTTGACTCCTAGTCCTGTGGTTATTGCTTCCTTCGTGAGGGCTAGAGAGTGCAACGGTAGAATTCACGTTGATAACCCAGAGAAGGGGGGTTCCTTTGAGGGTAAGAGGCCCCATGCAGACTCCAATAACACTAACAGAGATTCTTTCCCATTTGACCGGAAGCTAGTCAAGGAAACGTTTAGCATCACGGTTCTTGTTGAGAAAAAGCGCAGGTTGGAGTGGGGTAATGGGTAGGTGGGAAAGGCTGAGCTGAATCAAGGTATCAACTGCCCAGTTTCAGGAGGAGGAATCAAATTCCAACCGGGCTCAGAGGCGATGCCCACACTCCCTCACCCCACCCCCAGTCCCCAGAGGACGCCCCTTCCTTCAACTTGGTGCTTTCTTTTGTTCTGTTGGTTAGGGATTTCCTGGAGGTGGCAGCAATGAGTGGTGATGGAGGCGGGGATATATGCATGGGCTCAAAGCCTCCAGCAAAGTGCCCCAGCAAATCCTCAAGTTACTAAGAGATGACTGTTCTCCTTCACGTTTCTGCAGATCAGCTTGAATTGTGATCCGCAAAGTTGCGCTCGGGAATCTCCGATAGCTGTACTTGAGTTGGGCTGGACTTGGGTCTGGTTTCCTTGCTTGTCTGCTCCTCACCTCCCAGCGCAGGCCCATTCCCCCTCCTTCAGATCACACCCCTTCGTGCATTGGCCGCCAGCTTGGTGGGGGACCTCAACCCCAGCATCTTCTCCCCTCCCCTTCCGCCCCGTCTACCTGTTGCTCCGCGGTCTGGGGAACCCTGGGCTGCTTCCAAGAACAAGTGCGTTGTGCGGCTCTCTCTGTTGATTTAATACAAGGGCACCATGAATGTGGAAAAATAAATAGAAGACCCGAACATATGACTCTCCGTCGTGAAAAGTCTTTTCGAATAAATAAAAAGAGGCCGAGTTTTCACAGTTGAATGTAAATTCCTTTGAAGTGGAACGAATCATTTCAAGGATAGTTCACGTTGTCCTAACAACGCCGGTGAATGGCGAGGGCCCTGCTTTTTGTTAAAGATATGTTTTCTTTCTTTCCGTCCAAACTGATGATGATACCCCTTTCACGCCCTGTCCTCCGGGATCGTAAATCTCCACTCCCAGCTCCCCAAATCACTCTTTCAGTTGCCAAGCCCCCAAGGGTGACTGCTTCTCAGGCGGGGCGGGCGTGCACTGGCTCCCTGCTCCCGTGCACCCTCCGGGCGCAGCAGACACCACCTCTCCACCCCAGGGGCTGCAGGCCTGGAGTCCACAGGATGCTTGCAGGGGGTGGGGGGTGTAAGGAAGTCCTGGGGTTCCCTGAGCCCCGGAGGACGTGTGCTGGAGCCCACAGGGTACAGATTCACTCTAAGCGGGATTTATGCACTCAGTTCAATTCTTCCCTGACTCCTGGAAGTTGAAAGCGAGCCACCTTTGGGCCCCCCCCCCCCAAACAATCCATGTCAATTTGAAAGTTTCCCCTTGTCCCCAGCTTGGGTGTGGTGGTGCGGGGCTTGGGTGGGGGTGGGGGTAGGGGAGGTGCCAGAAACTAGCCACCCTAAAATGTGTTTGTGACCCTAGGCTAGAGGAGGAGGCTACTAGTCCACCTGCTGGGGCCCCATTGTTTGGGTCAGTCAGTGGCTCCAGGTCCCACGCAGTCCTACCTGGGTCCTAAAAGTGCTGGGCCTGGGGCTACTAGTTGGTGTCCTTATGGTAGGACAGGGGGGGGGGGCGGTGAAACCCTGTCCTTCTGCATCCGGAAAAACAGGGAAGGGGCTCCATCGTGGCTGGCCAAAGATAGGTCTTCTGCTGGAGGTCCGATGTGGCCTGCAGTGGGTGGTAGAGCACAGGCTGGGCACTGGGGGCCCATGGCTGTCCAGTCCAGGCGGGCCTGTCTGCTCACTTCCCGGCATAGGGCTCAGCGCCCTCAGATCTGGCCTGGGCAGAGTGAGGAATTGGCATCCTAGCTCCCCTCCGTGCAGGGCAGTGCACTGGCCTTGTGTTCCTGCCCCTGGCTTCTGAAGCTACAGCAGCAAGTGGGGGGCACCCTAGTCCCCCCACAGGCCCGTGGCATCCACCCCCCCCCCCCCAGCTGTCTAGGGGAGCTACTGGGGAAAGTTCAGTAGCCTGGTAACTCCAGGGAGCTGGGCTCCCCCTCTGGAGATTGAAAAAGAGCTCTTCTTTCTTAAAACAAAACCAAACAATAACACGAGACAGTGCGAGGCCAGCTCAGAGTTCTGGCCCTGCAGCCAGCCCCCCCCTCCCGCCCCGCCCCTCCAGACACGGTGGAGTGTCCGGGGATTGGTGCACTCTGGGGCTCTGCAGTCAAGAGCCTGCCTTCTTCCCCCAAGGTCTTGAGGTGGGGAGGTAGCCCCAGGCCCAGCGTGGGAGGAACTTTGCTGCCAAGGTCATCTGGCCTCAGTTTCTACGTCTGCCCAGGGGAGTAACACCCGCTCTCCCCCTAGGCTCTGAGAGGAGGGCCCTGCCTGAAGAGGCCCGGGGATCA
The DNA here is from genome assembly GCF_000313985.2 of Echinops telfairi. Classification (NCBI taxonomy): domain Eukaryota; kingdom Metazoa; phylum Chordata; class Mammalia; order Afrosoricida; family Tenrecidae; genus Echinops; species Echinops telfairi. The sequence goes on from NW_022103917.1 coordinate 7,467,256, forward strand.
GCCTGCAGGCTGGGGCTCAGGAATTCTCTCTCCAGACCACCCTGCTGGCCCTGCAGCTCCTCCTGCCGCAACCTCACTAGCTAGTCTGGGGCATGGAGACAGCCCGCAGCCTGGCGCCGCAGAGATCCTGGCCTGCCAGGCCAGCAGGCCCCCCAAGGCAGCCTGGGGGCCCTGGACTCTGGGGCTCCAGACCCCCGGGGGGCGGGGGGAGGTCTCTGTGGCTGCCTGGCCTCGGAAGTGTCTAGGCCGGCTTCTTGCACTCTGGAGCGGTGTACTGGGAAGGGGCTTGCCAGCCCCGCGCCTCCGCTGCTCCGGCCCCTGCTTGGCTGCCTAGCGGCTCAGGGTGGCCCCGGGCGGGAGGGAGGGAGGTGCGATCTGAGTCCAGGAGGTAACATCTGTGCTGGTCCCCCTCCTCACCCCACCCTTCCACCCACCTCGATCCCCCCCCCCTTTTTTAAAAGAAAACGAAAACCCAACCTTCCTTCCCCTCCACAATAGACGCACCAGGGGGCCTTTCACTTGGCCAATCTGAGGAGTTTCATATGAACTTCATTAAATCAATTACTCGGTGAACACATCACAATTTATTTGCAATTAGTATCAAAATGTCTTACTTTTCCTAATAGGTCGGAGCAGATGTAGCTACAGAAGGGACAACGCGGTTTCGTGAAATCTATCTCTTGCTACATATTAAATCTTCTGGTCAGAAGAAAAGGAGGGAGGTACAGGCAGTTTAGAGGACCAGTGAGACCACATAGAGACACACAGGATCCGTGCAGGTGTCGGGGCAGCTTGCGTTATAATTGTTTCTAGCGAAAAGGTTGCCTTTATTATCTGTAATGATTGAACAAAAGTCACCGTAATTAAACGTCTGGTTTTCTCTGATGACTGAGAGGTGCATGTCTGAAAGGCTCCCGGGACAAGGAGAGACTTCAGAAATGGTTAACAAGCCCCCCCCCTTCTATGAATAGTGGCTTTGTCTTAATGGGGGTAAAATGGGGGCGGGGGGGGGCTAAATGGGAGAAGG
>NW_022103917.1:7468382-7493290 GCF_000313985.2 Echinops telfairi
CTAATTTCCATGGCCCCAAACCAGAGATTTATCGAGCGGGATAACAGTTTTGTTGTACTTGGGGAGGGGCTGCTGCAGGTTTTCAGAAACGAATTGACTTACGTTTGGAGGTAAAATCATATGCAACAGTCCCTGGCTGGAAGATTGGACTATACAGCTCCTGCTAATACCATTAGTGACACCGGATCAAATTTCAAATGAAGCCTGGTGACAATTACGGACGGAAACAGATGCCCTTGGAAATTTAGGTCAAGTGTTCAAGATTCTAGTTTCATGGTCAAGGTTGTCTTGGGGGTAACCTTGAGGAGACGCTCATAAATCTGTCCTTTCCTCCCAACTCGGGATGCGCCTTCCCGGGGGGGAGGGTGTGATGTGAGAAAGAGCCAGGGGGTGGTGGGGGTGGTGGTGGGGCTAACATTTTATTTGGAGGACTCTCAGGTCAACGAAAACAGAAGTGTTGTAAAACTGGGCAGCTGCCTTGGAAAAGCAACTTGAGCAGAGTCCTTGGGGGGACTGGTCCCACTCATTCTCCAGCGGGTCTTCCTGGGGGTTGCCCTGTTTAGCCTGAGTGTTCCCCGGCCCCTTAAAAACATAAACAAAACAAAGCAAACAAAATCCACCGGTAAAATGGGAATCTGAGCCCCCGCCTGGCCTTTGTGGAAGAGTGGAGGAGCAGATTAAGTGTGATAACGAATTGGAAAGCACCTAGGCATTCCAATGGAAGGTATTATTATGAAAGTGCATTTTAATGACAAGCCCCTCTGCTAAGTGAAAAAGATATCTGATCTCTCCCCTTCTCCCCTCGGGAACCTCGCTCAGCCACCGCAGAACTGAAGCCGGCCTTTGGGGAATCAAAATTCTCGCGTTTTTTCACAGGCTCTCCAAACCAACTGGGGTCTTTAAGCTTGGCGATCTTCTGGGTTTACGTCCCTCTGGTGGGTGTTTTCCACTTGATAACTCTTTTAAAGACATAGAACCATATTTTATTTACTGCCTACTATAAATTATTTACTAGCAGGCTGAGGTAATTCCATTAAAGGCACACAGTTTGTTTAGACGGAATAGTTATCTGGGGACTCCTTGCTCGCCTCCTTGCTGGGAGGCCCCGGGAAAGTGGGGAGGGACCTTCCGCCGGGGCAAGGATGCCCGCGGAAAGGACCCAGGAGCCAACGAAACGAAACCAGCCGTATTCTTCTCTATAATTCATTACAGATTCAGTGCAATCTAACGATCGGTTTTTGTGGTTTGCTAGTTTGGGATAAAATGTCATTTGCTTGTCGTCCTTACCCCCCACCCCCGCAACTTGCCTCGCCTGGCTGAGTGGCTCACAAGGTGACTTATTCCAAGGAACGAATTTCGAAGGTGGCATCCTTGGGTGTCCGCTGGGGAACACTCAGGGGCACCATTCCTGGGAGAGAGGAAAGGGGGGAGGGGCGGTTGGGAGATCCCTGCAAGGGTTGCTGGAGGTAAAAAGCAAGCACTGGGAACTTTGCCTCGCCTCCCCCTCCCCCAACAAGTGGATCCAGGCAGTAAAGAGGGAGGAGAATAAACCAGCATGAAGGAAGGCTCAAGGCTCTACAGAATCCCTGTATGTGTGTGTGTGTGTGTATGTGTGTGTGTGTGTGTATGTGTGTGTGTGTGTGTTTATGTGTGTGCACGTGTGCGTGCGCTAAGATTTTTCCCACTGGTCTACTGTGATACTTCTTTCTGCTTGCCAGACTGGGTGTATTTGAATTCCATCTCTAGAAATACCACACTGCTGTGTGTGTGTGTGTGTGTGTGTGTGTGTGTGTGTGTGTGTGTGTGTCTGTGTGCTGCTGGTGGTGGGGCCGGTTAGGGTGGGATGGAGGTGTTCCTTTAATCAGCTATAAATGAAATTTTTGTCTGAATTCACTGCCTGGAGTTACTTTGGTCTCAGAAGTGGGAGGTATTTATCTAGTCTGTGGAAGGCTTTTGAAAGCGGTCCAAAGGAATGACTTAATTGTGTTGGGTTTCCCACCTAGTTTTGCAGATGGCAATTTTAGAATGATTGTGATATTGTCATAACATGGAGAGAAATAAACAGGACAGTTAGTTGTCTGCAGCAACTTGGACTTGATTTGCCATGAATAGAAAGGTTGTCGGTTTAATGGAGTTTGCCTTCTATTTGTCTCAGCTGAAATAGAGCTGCAAAATAGGAAAAATATCAGATTGGTCTCAATCTACTGCTGTTCATTATCCAGCCTACTATAAAAACCGGAATTGACTTCAATATTCAGGATACAGCTTGCATCATCAATAGTTAGGCTCACCAATAATTTAACATCCAATGACATATTTTTAATATTTCAGATTGCATTTCTTGGTGATTTAGTTACATTTATTACTTTACATTCTGTTTTATAAGAAACAGGGTGTATGTATGAACACCTTAAATCTGCAAACATGCATTAGGCACTTTGTGATAATTGAGAAGTAGATTAACCCTGTGAACACCAAGGGGAGTGGACATAATATAATTACACATCTCAATATTTCTGACCTCAACATAATTTTTTATGGAGGTGAACTTCATAACATAAGGTTAACCACTGCTGTTTAGTAATTGACAATGTTGTGCAACCATCTAGTTCCAAAACCATTTTCATCACCCCAAAATAAAGCCCCGTCTCCAGTCAGCCATTACTCTTCGTGCCTCTCTGAGGGACCTTTTCATAGATTCTTTCATTTCTTGAAACGTGTGTTAGCTCAACAGCGACATTTCTTTAGGCTACTATTTCCTTACAATCTATTCTATCACATTCTATCCCATACATTTAGCTACCAAGACAAAGAGAAAGAGGATAAAACGACATAATCAGCTTATTTGTATTTGTTCTAGACACCAATAGAAGGTGTCCAGATTGGTCTTTGCAACGTGGGCCTTGTTTTATGAGTGGGCAACACTTAAAACACTTTGTTAGTCGTTGTGGGAGGGACATGAGTTTGAGGCAACAGTTAATCTTGCTGTCATCAATCGAAAGTGGATTAGAGTGGCATTTTCTCCTTTGAAATGTAATTCATAAAGTTTAACAAGGCAATAGTTGGAGTCAACCTTTTGGGAAAAAGGAGTGCTAGGATGAGTTTTTGCAAATTGTTTGTTTCTGGGTCTCAAAACTCTGCCCTGAATTCAAAATTATGGAAAAACTGTGTGAATAGTTTAGAATTGTCAGAGTCCCATCTCCTTGCTCTTGTGTGTGCTGATACATTCCTTTATTTCACGGGAGTCCACCACAGAGACAAAAGGAAATATGACTGTGGCCATAGAATTTTAATCAAGATTGAGGCTACCATTCACGGCAATAGGATCACAGTGTCTGAGACTGTTGGGGAGAGGTCAGGACTGGCCGAGACAGGTTTTTGAGCTCTATCGGACACTCTGGATTAATGTGGAATTAAAGGAGCAAAAATGTGGTTGGGAGATACAATCATGTGTGGTCCCTTTGGTACTTCAACATTTTGCTTCATTCTGTTTGGAGAATGGTAACTTTCAGCTGATTCTGACAGCCTGTACATTTCATTTTTGGACAAGCCCATCTTTAAGGGGATAATGGTGCTCAGAATTGTTCCATTCCTTTTGGTTCATTCTTCCGATGAATCATACAAGGCATTTGGGTTTTTTGGGGTTTTTTTTGCGTTGAGCAATCCTTCTATACCATGGTTCCTCAACCTTAGCACTACAGACATTTTGCACTAGATCATTCTTTATCAAATTAGGCTGCCATGTGCACTGTAAGATGTTTAGCATTATCCCTAACCTCTACCCTCCGGATGCCAGTAGCACTGCCTCCCGAGTTATAACAATCAAAACTGTCTCCAGAAATGGTCAAGTGTCCCCTGGAAGACAAAATCATCTCTGGTTGAGAAACACTATTCTATACTATTATGTCTCATTGGTATTTGAGACAAATTGGTCCTTTTGGGGGGGTGGGGGTAGAACTTTGTAAAACATGCAAGCTTAGAGTCAGTAACGACCTTCCAAAACTCCAAATCCACTTTGGTCAAGTTGATCCCAACTCATAGCAACCCTGTAGGACAGAGTCAAACTTCTCAAGAGCAGTTCAAAGGCTGTACAATTTTAGGGAGGCAAGGGCCTCATCTCCCTCCCTCAGAGCAACTAGAGGGTTTGAATCATCCAGCTATTCATTTCACAGCTGTGTTAGTCTGGGTTGACTAGGGAAACACATCCAGAGACATTCATATGTATGTAGGAGAGAGCTTTATATCAAAGCGTAATTGTATGTTAAGAAAATATCATAGCCCAGTGCAGATCAAGTCCAAAAGTCCTATATTAGCCCATATGTCCGATACTAGTCCATAAATTCCTCTTTAGACTCACGCAGCACATGCAATGATGCAGAATGCAGGAAGATCACAGGCCAGCAGGTAGACAGTCTTGTGGATCCAGTTGCAGTAGAGGCATCTCAATGCTGGTGTGAGTCTCGATGTGTCTCCTGCTGCTCCTTGAGTGTCTCAACAGCAGGAAAGGGAAGGCAGAGAGAGAGAGAGAGAGTGTGTGTGTGTGTCCGTCCCACCTCCAGGGAGGAAGATAGGAGTTCCCAGAATTTTCAGGAGAATGCCATGCCCACACAGAGGCATTATTGGCTATGACCTGATTGACAGGCTAAACTCCACCCCTTTGCTCAAGTTGACAGGAGATTATGTAACTGCCACAACAGCCAACCACTTACCCCATTGTACTACTTTGTCTTTGTACCACTTTATACCACTTTGTCAAACCATTGAACCCATTGTCTTCCATATAAGGACCTTACAGGGTCATTAATATCAAATGAGTACGCTATTAAACTCCTACTTGGGTTTCAACTCCTCGGACTCATCACGTAATCTCACGCAAGTCATTGAATTTATATGAGCCTCAGTTTGCTCATCTGTAAAATGGACTTCAAAAGATTGATATAAGGATTAAAGCAGAGAACACGTGTTCAGAGCATAGCACAATGTCTGGTACATAGTAGACAGGTAATCAATGTGGACTCCAATTAGTTACTAAATGGTCATGTGAGCCAAGTCATGTGTGAAAACCTCCCCTCCATTGAAGGACTCCGGTCTTCCTGGTCTCTAGGAATTGTTCCTTCGATGTATCTTGCCCTTTCCCAGGAAAATGACAACGCTTTTTTTTTCTTCTCTGGAAGGTTCTGTCCTCCCAATTGTAGTGTCCAATTTGAGCAAACATCTCGTTCAAATCTACTTTGCATGGCAACTGTCAGTGATTCTAATCTTGACACAGCTCTTAGTTCCCCCCTAAAACATTCTGAAAGGATTCCCTCAGGTAACTCATTGTTTCTAATGCCGGCATTATGGCATACAAGGAAGAAAGCATAGCATGGGGGATGGGGCCACAGGCTCTATAGTCAGACACATGTTCAAATCCCTGTACCCCCACTGGTGAAGTATAAGAAGTTAGGAAGTAAGTTAACCTCTCCAAGCATGTGTTTCCTCATCTGTAAAGTGGCATCATAATATCTTTTTCAATGTTAAATAAAAGAATGCGTGTAAAGTGGTAATTGTGTGGCTAACGCATCATGCAGGCTGCAGGTGATCATTACTATCGTTACCATTTTTCTCGTCACATCCTATTTCAGTGGTTATGCGTTGGAGTGCTAACTGCAAAGTCAGTAGTTTGAAATGACTGGTCACTTTGTGGGAGAAAGATGGGGCTTTCTACTCCCATCGAGAGTGACAGGCTCAGAAACGCACAGGGGCCTTTCGAGCCTGTCCTGCAGGGCTGCTGGGAGCTGGAATCCATCAAAAGCAGTCCCGGAAACCATGTCCTGAACAACCTGCTTCATCTCCTTCAAAATTTCATACGTATTTAGCACATGTGAAGAATTTCCCAATCTACCCCTCCCCCCAAACATTTCTAATTCTTTAAATTGTCTACAGAATGAAAAAAAATTATGCCGATTCCTCTATAGTCCTAACTTGTTGGAAATATTCCCTTGCCTGCTCTTGTTGTTATCATGGGAGCAGACACTCATATTCTCAGTTAAGCAACTCTAAAGGGTCCGCTGTGGAACCTTCCATATTTCAGCAGTTAGACTGCGACACTGTGAAAAAAAGCACAGCCTTCGGAATTAGAAGACCGAGAGCCTTCTTTTACTTCATGGCAGTGTGCCCGGAGAAAGTTCCCTCAACTCTGTATTGGGAAGCACAAATGACACCCTATGCCTGAAAACATTTTGTCAACTTTGAAGAAAGCAAGCGAAAAAATGTATTCCTAAAAATGGATATAGATGATATAGAGAGCTCTTAACCTAATTTGTACATGAAAATCCAAGAACCAAAAGTCAACCAAGACCATTTGTGAATTTCTAAACAATCTGATGTTACTAAAAAGAAAACTGGAAATGTATTGTGAGCAAAGACAATTGTATGGCAGGAAACTAGTTCGTATGTTGGGCTAATCCCCAGGATATATATGCTATGGTTTCAAATGTTTATTACCTAGCCAACATGCTGGGTAGAAATGCCATATTTACTTGTAGATTTAGAAATTTAACTCTTTGTGTAACCTAGATAAAACAAAAAGAACATGGAATGATTTTTGTGCCAGGCTAAATTGGATATTTCTGCTAACATTTTCAAATTAAATATATGCTATCATGAGAAAACTAACATAAATTATACCCATCGATCAAATTTATTCATAGGATTTTAACAAAAAAAATTCTCATTTTATGTTTAAAAAGTATGTTTATGTTTTATGTGAATGCTAAAAGTAGCTTTTTTCATTATACTTTGCTCAGGTTGATTTAAAGTTGGAAATTTAAATAGGTATGGTAGTCTCTAAACAAGGTCAGAAATTCCTAGAAAAGTTGTCAGTTTGGGCTCCAGCATTGGAGTTGCTAAAATTCCATTTTGGCTTTTTACCAAAAAAAAAAAAAAGAAAGAAAGAAAAAGAAAAGCTTTAGAGTTCCTCATATTATTGAAGTGGTTACAAAAAAATTTTACAGCAATTTAATAGTCCTTTAAAATAAATGTGACCAAATATCAACAACTGAAGGGTATATTCTTTGAAATGTTTTGTCATTTAAAAATTCTCCAAATGAAGTTAGGGGAAAACAAGGTATGCTTTAATGAGTCATACAAATTTCAATGCACTTAAATAACTAAAAAGTTAATACATTAAAAATTAATTTGGTAAAATATAGGCTAAATTTACTTTATGGATTTGCCATTGACCTAAGGTAATACTTAGGAGCATGCATTTGAAATCTTACTAAATTACATTTTAAAACTCCTTTAAGAATATTTTATATCCCTCAACTTCTACAATCATTCCTTCCTCAGATATTTATTGAGTACCTCCACTGTGGCTAGTAATTGTCGAGATGCTATCTGAGATAGAAAGATCTATAAGACACGGCCTGTGCCTTCGAGGAATTTACAAGCTAGAAGTAGTATCATATTCTTCAAAAAGCTTTGACAGCGTAAACAGAAACTATAAGCTTATAAAGTAAGCAAGGAAATTTATTCCAGAAGTCTGTTTGCCATATTGCTAGCCCTGATGCTGTAGTTGAGTCCTTTCGCTGAAGATACGTACTCTCCTCTGTTCTTCCTCCTCCTGTTCTTGCTCTACTTCCTCCTCCCTCTTACGAACGTTCTTCCTCCTCCTGTTCTTGCTCTACTTCCTCCTCCCTCTTACGAACGTTCTTCCTCCTCCTGTTCTTGCTCTACTTCCTCCTCCCTCTTACGAACGTAGGCAAGCTACCCAAGCTCTTTTTGCTTTCCCTTCATCTTCATTGTTCATATCATAATATGTCCATTTGTATTTTGAAAATGTGTGTCATCAGTTCTTGTTCCAAGTTATTTATTGTTTTATGCTTTGTAATGGTAAGGAAGGGCAGAATCACAAACTACAATTGCCCCAGGAATACTAGAATGAATTTTAAGATACAACAGTAAAGACATGAATTTCACATGATTAATGTTTTCCTTTACATAGTGTTTTATTACTTTTAGTAAATCGATCCTCTAATACATTAAAGTATCCTAAAAAATCTCATAATAGAGAACTTCCTGTATAAAAAGAATGCTTCCTTTATGGTCTCCAATTGCTCACTCTCTTGTGTTTCTTACTTGGCTCCTTATTTTATGGTGCTACTGACTTTTAAAATCTACCAAAAAATATGAGGAGTGCCTTTTGCATGTTAACAACAATTGCCACGGAATATTATTTCTTTTTACTGTTCTTGGGACTATTCGTTGGAAAACAAAGTGACCTGTTCTCTGTTGCTTGCCTTTGCCTCTCCAGTGATACTCATTTTATATTAGCAAATTATAGAGATCTGGGAATGACAGCCACAAGAAAGATGGTGAGGGATTACCTGAGTTCAAAGTAGAAGTTTTTGTTTTTGTTTTAAGAGAGGAATGAGGGAGAAGAGCCAGGAGAAATAAAGAAAACATCTACTTTATTTTCTTCGAATCATTGAAGATTTCCATGCCGATGCATATGTTTGTTGTTGTTGTTGTCGAGTACTGGCAAGTTGATTCTGACTCCTAGTAACCCTGTGTGATAGAGTAGAACTACCTTCATTGGGTTTTCTTGGCTGTAATTCTTATAGATGCAGATTGCCAGGTCTTTCTCCCTCAGAGCCATCTATCTTTCTGTAAACAGACAGCTTCCTGCATCATCTGGACCACTGGGACTCACTCCTGTTGATAAATATCACTCAACCGCCATCAAATCTATTTTGACTCTCAGTGTAGAAATGGCCTGGTGGGTTTCCAAGATTATAAATCTTTACAGGAGCAGAAAGCTTTGTGTTGTTGCTAGGGATTCGGTTCCAGCCTATAGCGACCCCGTGCACAACAGAACAAACGAAACACTGCCTGGTTCGCCACCATCCTCACAATTGCTCTTAGCCTGGCCTCATTGTGGCAGCGACTGTGTCAAACCACTTCCTTGCTACAATATTTGACTTTATCTTCTCCAGCTGCCTTTCATATCTTCCAGATAGCTTAGCGACTCTATGGGTAATAGCAAGTTTCAGAGTCTCTTCCTTTTTACCTCTTTTTAATGATCTTTTGCTTTCTTCAAGAAGCATGGTCTTTATGCTTTCCTGTAGCTCATTAAGTTTTCCGTATCAGTGTTCAGTGCCTCAAATCTGGTCTTGAGATGTTCTCGAAATTCACGTTATTGGTCTTGCAAAATGTAAAATTATCATCTCCAGCTTCATTTCTATCACCAAGTCCAAATCTGCAACTCCTGTCCTTTCCTCTTTGTTTCTAACTTTTGCAATACAGTTACCAATAATTATAAATGCATCTGGATCGTATGTCTGATCAATTTCAAACTGAAGGAGTTGTTAGAATTCTCCAATTTCTGGAGCATTTGCTTTCATGGTTGGTGCATACATTGGAACAATAGTTGTGTCGATTGAATTTTCTCGACTTTAGATAGATATACTCCTGTCACAAGACAGCATTGTGCTTCAAGAGAGATCTTGAAATGTCTGTGATGAGTACAAGACCATTCCTCTGGATTGTGTCATTCTCAGGATTGGAACCAATATGATTTTCTGATTCTAAATGACCAATGACCGTCCATTTCAACTCCCACTCCTAAGATACCCATCTTTTTGCATTCTGTTTCACGTTTGTCAACGTCTAGTTTTCCTTGATCCATACCTCATACATTTGAACTTCTGATTCCTATTAGATTTTGGTAGTTGCTTCTTCTCAGTTTGAGTCACGTCCTATGAGTAAAGGAGGTTCCAGAAGGTTTTCCTCCTTCTATATCATTATGCTCAACTCTCCTTTGAGAAGGCAGTTCTCCCTCATTCATATTTGGACTCAGAACTGGACCAATAGACAACATCATGATAAATAGGGGAAAAGATAGCAATTATAGATTACTTCATTTTACTTGGATCCACAATCAACGCTCGTGAAAGCAGCAGCCAGGAAATCAGATAATGTATTGCATTGGGAACTTTTGTTGCACATGACCTTTTAGAGTGGTGTAGAGGAAAGATACCACTTTGAGGACTAAGGTGCACCTGACCCAAACCATAGTATTTTCAATCATCTGATATGCTGGAGAGACAACAAATAAGGAAGACCAAAGAGGAATTGATGCATTCAAATTGTAGTGCTGGCGAAGAATACTGAAAAGACCATGAACTGACAAAGGAACAAACCAATCTGTCTTGAAGGAGGCACATCTAGGATGTTTCTTAGAAGCAAGGACTTTGTCTCACATACTTTGGGACTTGTCACCAGTCCCTGGAAAAGAATATCATGCATTATAGAGGGGTCACTGAACAAGAGGAAGACCTTCCACGAGGTCGACTGACGTGGCAGTTGCAACAATGGACTCAAACAAGGCACCGATTTGGAGGATGCTAGCGTTTTGCTTAGTTGTAAAAACGGTCACTCTGAGTCCCAGTGGACAAGACAACACCTAACAACAACAGCAACGGCTCATCATGAACATTTCCTTATCTGTCCATTATAAACCTGAATATCTTTTTTGGTGAAGTCTCTGTTCAGTCATATTATCTTCCCATTTGGGAAGGGGGTACCAAATCGTCTTTTTGTTAAGGAGGGTTTGAGGTTTCCTATACATCTCTTGTCCACTATGTCATTGCCAGAAAAAATGTTTCCATCTATGGGTTCTCTTTTAACTCTTTACAAAAATCTTGTGATGCATTCAAATGTCTAATTTTTAGGAGGTCTCAGTAATCTTGTTTGCCTTATGCTTCCTGTGTGTTTTCTGTTATGTGTGATATTGCACTATTCCATGTATTAGGGCCCCTTAGTTTTTGCTTATTTTTTTAATTGTTTTAGCTTTTACATTTAGGTCTTTGATCCACCTTGAGTTTGTTTTTGTATATAATGTGAGATATGGGTTCTCTTTCAACTTTCTGCAAATGGAAACATCTTAGTTAAAAAAAATCTATGTTTCATATACAAGCAACTCTAGGAGATAGATACTGTTATTGAACCCATTGTAAGATGAGGGAACTGAGGCATAGAAATTAAACAAGTTGTCCAACAGGTAGTAGGTGGCACAGCAAGGTTTAAAACTCAGGAAGTCTGGCACTCAAACCTATCTTCTTAACCTCTGTGCTTTACAAATCCACCCCATCCCTGCCCCCAAAGAGAAGGGCAAATCAATGGGCTGAATTTTAAAGGCGAAATTGTATGAACTGTGTGTAAGGAATTGAAGTTAAAGAATTAGTATTTTAACAACACCCCTCTGCAAGTCATTCTGATGCAGAGGGTCCATGGACCATACTTTGAGAAATCTTGGGTACTCTAATAATGAAACTCCCCAAAAGGATAAATCCGTTCCGTAAAGTTTTTTTTAACCTATTTAAAAGGATTTGTTTAAGAAACATAATTTATAACAACATCTCTTTATTATCTTGAAATGTGATCCATAAGTAATAGACACAAAATTTCAAAAAAATCTACACACAACTGCAATAGATTAAAGGAAAAACAAAAGGAAAGAAATAGATATCAAGTGATATCTATTGTAATGTGAAGATTCTTGGGCACAATTGCACTAGAATACAAAGTGTAGTGATTAGATACTTGCTCCTACCCATAGACTTCTCATGACTGTGACAGCGACAAGTTAAAGGAAGTGCCCAAACAATAACCATTTTCTAATCCGTCCTGACTCATGATCACCCCACGTTGCAGAGTGGAACTGTGTTCTATTGGGTGTTCATGGCTGTGAACTTTCAGAAAAGAGTCAATATCTAACCTTTTAAAATGCTTCCTGGTGATTTTTCACAGTGTTAAGAAAGTATGATAAAATATTAATATAAACATCAAAGAAGTTTGACAAATTCTATGAAGGGCAGACATAATAATCTAGCTATCAATAATCAAAGACAAAAAGAAAATATTTAACACAGCAAGCAAGAAGTAATTAATCATTAACAAGGGATCTTCAATAAAATTTACAACTGATTTCTCATTGAAACCAGTGTCTTCTGACCTCCACGGGTACAGAAAACAATACATCAGTGGTTCTCAACCTTCCTAATGCCGCGACTCTTTAATACAGTTCCTCACATTGTGGTGACCTCCAACCATAAAATTGTTTTTGTTGCTACTTCATAACTATAATTTTGCTACTGTTATGAGTCATACTGTAAATAGCTGATAGGCAGGATGTATTTTTATTGTTACAAATTGATCATAATTAAATCAGTGATTAATCACAAAAACAATATGTAAGTATATATTGTGAAATATTTCTAATTACAAATAAATGTAATATTGTCTTGAAGCATGGTGTAGCATGGGTAACAGTTTAATAGAAAAACAGAAATGGAAGAAGAAGGCACAACACAGCCTCAGACAGAACAGGATATCACTGCAAACACTTGATCCAGAATTTTGTAACTAGCATTGTAGAGAAATCAGTTCTCGCTGCATCGCTGTTAATAAGTTCAATGAACTCCTCTTGTGCGGTATCAGGAACATCTTCAACTTTGACTTGAATGGGTTTCAGGCAAGTGCAAATGGGGTGTCAGATAGATTTGGAAAGTATGAGGAAATTTCATCTGCAAGCATGTGCAAGTGTTCTTTCACGGAAATTATCATTGTAATCCTTTACAATGTCATGTTCAGTGTCATGTTCCTCAAAGAAAGCAGATAAGGTAGACAACATGTACATTTTATTTTCATCCTTTTTTTTTTTTTTTTGGCCAAAGCTGAAGTTTCATTTGAAATGATCGGATCTTTTCAGACAAATCGAGGTATGCTGCATTTGGCCTTCCAGTGATACATTTAACTCATTCAAGGTGGCAAAGAGGTCAACCAAATAAGCTATTTTCTACAGGTCACTTTTACCCCTGAAAAGTGCTTTGAACTGCTGTCTTGCTTTCTGATTAAAAAACGCTTTGAGTTCATCAGGAAACTCAAAAACACATTTTAAAACGTTTCCTCTCAACAGCCATCTTACTTCAGTGTAAAATAGCAGAGCATTATTCAGTGCATCCAACTTTTTGCACAGTTAAGAAAACTGTTGACTCTTTAAAGTGATCGCCTTTACAAAATTGACAGAACTTATGACGCTTTTCATTACTTCTTGTAACTCTTGTGGCAGCGTCTCCATTGGTAATATGTGCCGATGACTTTTGGTGACTCCTCCAGTACCAAATGTTGAAATGCAGATCGACATCCTAGCATAGCTGGAGCACCATCTCTGCAAACATCACAAACCTTTCCCCCAAATCTTATGCTTTTTCAGAAATGAACCAACTGTGTCAAATACATCACGTGCAGTAGTTGTCATTTCAAGAGGTGTGCAGAAAAGAAACTCATCTTTAAAGTCACTATCATTAATATACTTCACGTAAACCAGTAACCGAACAGTTTGAAATGTCTGTACATTCAACAAGCTGGATGCTAAATATTGGAAGTGGAGCAGATTTAATGTCTTGGATTACCTGACCAAGAATATCAGCAGGCATGTCATCTATTCTTCTGCAGACAGTGTCGTTAGATAAGGAAATTGCACTCAATTTTGTAGCAAATTTGTCTCCGATCATAACTTGAACCATGTCTTTGGCCGCTGGCCACAGTAAATCCTCAGCAATGGGGTGAGGTTTCGTAGCTCTGGCCATTCTGTGTGCCACCAAATATGAAGCTTCAATGGCTGCTACATTTTGTTTGTGGTACTTGGTATCCTTGCCCGCAAAACTCGGATGCTTGCTATCAAAATGGTGTTTTAGTTTGTTTTCCTTCATAGATTCAGCTGATAGAACTTCATAACAAATAACACATTGTGGTTTCTCAATTCCTGCTATAATTATTGAGGTAAAACCATACTGTAAAAACTCCTCACTATATTTTCTTTTCTTAACGTTCTTCTCTACACAATCCATCATCATGGGACGGTTTGCTAGTGACAATAATATATAACAATAGCTTTGATAATACAAAAGATGATACATGGCATAATTTAGTAAACACAGTTCATTAAAGTTTCCTGTGTTACCATTGTTTTGTTTTGTTTTACATACCTGTTACTATCACAAGGGGGCAGTATCCACATCAACCACAACTGAATATAAAAAGCCCGGTCAGCATATATTTTTTTCTTTTGCAGTAGTGGATGATTTTACAGCACATGATTTTACATTACCCAGTAATTATAATTAATGAAGTGTCGTTTTACCTCCAATACTGCTGCTTTCAACACAGTAGGTGCTTTCAACAGCGTAGCTGCTTTCTACACAGGAACTGCTCTCTACACAGCAGCTGCTCTCTACACATGTATAAGTACATTATGGCGCCAACCCTGTCACATACACCTGTTTTTGTATGGGGTGTATATGATGGGGTTGGCGCGATGATGTCATCATGCCGGGTACTCATGTGGGCGTATCTGCATGTGGGTGGACCCGTCTGGAGATGGATAGAGGAGTGGTGCCCCGGTCCCTAAGAACATTGGAAATAGATGTTTTCTGATGGTTTTAGGCGACCCCTGTGAAAGGGTTGTTCGCCCCCCAAAGGGGTCGCGACCCACAGATTGAGAATCGCTGCAATAAAGAAAACCAGCAAAGCCAAAAGTTGTTAAAGAAATGAACAAAAAAATCATATCAGTTATTAAAAGGAACTTTTAATGATCAGTTATTAAAAGGAACAAAAATACTTATATATGCTACAACATGAGTCAACCTTGAAAACATGCTAAGTGTCTGGGGTTTTAAAGGCTTGAAAATAAACAAGTGGCCATGTAGCTCAGCAGCAGCAAAGCCCACATGGAAGAAGCACACCAGCCTGTGTGATCATGAGGTGTCAACGGGATCAGGTATCGGGCATCTAAGACCCAGAACAAAATCATATCCAATGTGAATGGGGGGGGGGCAGGGGCCATGGAGTGGAGACCCAAAGCCCATATGTAGACAATTGGACATTCCCTCACAGAAGGGTCACAAGGAAGAGATGAGCCAGCCAGGGTGCAGTATAGCACCGATGAAATACACAACTTTCCTCTAGTTCTTTAATGCTTCCTACCCCTCACTATCATGACCTTAATTATATCTTACAAATCGAATTGTACCAGAACATGCACACTGCTGCTGATAAGAGCCAGCAACACAGGGAATCCAGGCTAGATAAACCCCTCAGCGTCAACAATGAGAATAGCGATACCAGGAGGATAAGGGGAAGGTGGCGGGAGAAAGGGGGAATCAATCACAAGGATCGACATATAACCACCTCCCAGGGGGACGAACAACAGAAAAGTGGGTGAAGGGCAACAGAAGACCATGTAAGATATGAAAATAATAATCTATAACTTATCAAGGGTTCCTGAGGGAGGAAGGTGGGCAAGGGAGGAGGAAAATGAGCTGATATCAACAGCTCAAGTAGAAAGAAAATGCTTTGAAAATGATGGTGGTAGCATATATACAAATGTGCTTGACACAATGGATGAATGCAGGGATTGTGATAAGACTTGTAAGAGCCCCCAATAAAAAGAACTTAATAATAAAAAAGAAAACATGCTAAGTTAAAAAGACATAGAAGGCCAGGCCATATATTGTATGATTCCATTTACATGAGTGTCCAAAATCGGCAAATCCATAGAGACAGAAAAGAGCCTGATAGTAACTGGCGCCTGACAATAGAAAGCAATGACAAAAGACGCTAAAGGATGTGGGATTGCTTCGTGTGGTGAGTAAAATGTTCTGACTCTACTCATCTGCCAATTTTGTTGTGGCTTGTTGTGTTGTCTGAAACTATGATGCAAGTATTTCAAATATTGGTGGATAGATTTAAATGAAGCTTCCAGATTAAGACACACTAGGAAGAAAGATTTGGAAGTTTACTTCTAAAACTTTGACCAGCAGAAATCTTTTGAATAGCAGTGGAACATTTTCTGATACAGTGCTAGATGATTAACCCCTCAGGTTGTAAGATAAAGTCTGGACCTCAACTTGCTGATGTTGCATGACTTAAAATGAGTTGCAAAATCCACTAGTAATTGCAATGTGGAATGTACACAGTAGGAAGCATGAACCTAGGAAAATTGGGACTCAAAAGTTAAACAGAACACATAAAGATTCCAGCTAATACTGAGCTGAAATGGATTGGTTGGGGTTATTTTGAATCAGACAATCATACAGTCTCCTCTGCCAGGAATGTCAAATTGGAGATGAATTGGGTCACATTCATTGTCAAAAAGGACCTATCTATCCTGAAGTACAATGCTGTTAGTGATAGGATAATATCCATATGCCTGCAAGGAAGACCTGTTAAAATGATTATTACTTACATGTATGCATCAACCACTAATGTCAAAAGTGAAAAAGATATTTTACTAACTTCTGAAGTCTGAAATTTATCACATAATCAAGATGTATGGATGATTGGAATGCAAACATTTGAAGCATAGAAGAATAGGCCTTGGTGATAGAAATGATATTGAAAAACACATAATAAAATTTTACAAGTAAAATGACTTATTTATTGCAAAGATCCCTTTTCTGTATTTAAAAACTTTTTTGTTGCAAATATCCTTTTTCAACAACATAAACTGTGACTGTATATATGGACTTTGCTGGAAGAAATACACAGACAGAAAAACAATTATATCTGTGGAAAGAGACCATGGAGAAGCTCAATACTACCAGTTAGAAGACAGGTAGGGCTTATTGAGGTGGAACAGACCATCAATTGCTCACATGCAAGTTCAAATTGAAGTTGAAGAAAATGAAAACGAGCATGAGCCAAAGCATGACCTTGAGTATACCTGAACTGAATTTAAAGGCTATCTCAAGAAGTTTTGGTGCACTGAACACTAATGATTGAAGACCAGAGGAGTTATATATCTTTTCCATTATATTTTGGTGCTTCCTGAATCATTCAATATTTTGCCCTAGAAGTTTTCAATATTGCAATGTGAGGCCCGACATTTTCATTCCATTCTTTCAGCTTGAGATATGCTGTGTTCTTCCTTCTTTTTGGTTCTGTAACTCCAGGTGTTTGTACATTTCATTATATTTATCTTCTCGAACTGCCTTTGAAATTTTCTGTTTAGCTCTTTCACGTCATCACTTTTTCCATTTGCTTTAGTTACTTGAAGTTCAAAAGCAAGATTCAGAATCTCTTCTGACATCCACTTTGCTCTTTTCTTTCTTTTCAGCCTTTTAAATTATCTTTTCTTACTTCATGTATAATGTTCTTGGTGTCATCCCATAGTCAGTTAGGTCTTCTGTCATTAGTGTGCAATTATCCAAGCCTATTCTTGAGATGTTCTTGAAATTCAGGTGGGCCTCTATTGGTGAATCACAAAATCCCTTAGGATTTTGGAACAAAGCCCTACCATTCTCTGCAGAAAACTACTTTCCTTTTGTTACTGGGCCTTAATAGAGACTGAACACCTAACTATGGGCCACCAAATTACTAAATTACCAGCATGAACTGGGCGTTCTCTGACTCATGGAGCCAGACCATGAGACGGATGCGGCAGCATTCCATCATTAAATGGACGCTGTATATACTAGCAGCTGAGGCACTGAGGAGAGCAATGGGAATACAGAATAGGTGGTGGAAGAGGATATTTCTAAATACCAGTTAGGACGGCATGACCTGTTTTAGAAATCAGGACTATAGCTGTTTTGAATATTTCTTCCTGGTATGTGTGCATCAAATGCTTTTTTTTGGGGGGGGGGTCATTTATAAAGCATAAGATGTAAATGGCACTGGTGTATTTTTGGTTTTATGCATGTCTGTTTTATCATATTAGGTGCAAGAATGACTTTGTGATTGTTTTTATTAAAATATTATGTATGGTTTTAGAAGTTGTGCTGGTGCTTAGTTGACAAAGCGTAGTTATCTCCTATGATAAGGTCTGATACATCATAATCACTTCTATGATGAGATTTGCTTTGAGCCAACAATCTTTTTCGGAGTTGTGATCTGCATACAATATATATGGATGCTCTAGCAGAGCTCTCTGGCCTTTTGTTCAATCTAGAACAGCGGTTCTCAACCTGTGGGTTGTGACCCCTTTGGGGGTCAAACGATCCTTTCACAGGGGTCGCCTAAGACCATCAGAAAACACATAAATATTTCACAATATATAATTACATATTGTTCTGTGATTAATCACTATGCTTAATTATGTTCAATTTGTAACAATCGAAATACATCCTGCACATCAGATATTTACATGACGATTCATAACAGCAGCAAAATTGCAGTTATGAAGTATCAAGGAAAATAATTTTATGGGTGGGGGTCACCACCACACAAGGAACTGTATTAAAGGGTCCTGGCATTAGGAAGGTTGAGAACTACTGATTTAGATCCTGCACCTGGGTTAATTAATTGACCATTTAATCATTATATAATATGTAATATATTTCTTCTGACAGATTTTATGCTAGCATCTACTTTATCTAATAATAACCTTGGCATGCCAGGTGTCTTTTGGTTATTATCAGCATGGAATATATTTTATATACATTGTTTTTCACTTTCAACACATTTGTGGCCTTGGTTTTGAGGTGTGTGAATAGCATATGGTAGGATCATGTTTTATTCTGTTGTTGTTGTTTGCTTTTGTAGATTAATTTGCTGTTTCTTTCTCTTTTTTTAAACTTACAATTGTTTATTTATGTATTTATTTTTAGTAGTTTTATTAGGGGCTCATACAACTCTTATCACAATCCATACATTCCTCAATTGTGTAAAGCACATTTGTACATTCATTGCCCTCAGCATTCTCAAAACATTTGCTCTCCACCTAAGCCCCTGGCATCGGGTCCTATTTTTTTCCCCCTTCCCTCCCCGCTCCCCTCCCTCATGAGCCCTTGATAATTTATAAATTATTATTTTGTCATATCTTTCCCTGTCCGATGTCTCCCTTCACCTACTTTTCTGTTGGGTAGGATCATGTTTTGGTCTCTAAAATTCCATTCTGCTCTGCCATGTCCCACATTCTGATTGAAGCATTTAGTCTATTTGCATTCATTGTAATTATTGATAAAAGGTGATTTGCTTCTGTCATTGTTATTAGTTGTTTGTGTGTGTGAGAGTTGTAAGCCTTCTGTATTTTTACCCTTTTGTGTTTTGTTGGTTTATTGTAGTGAGCCTTTTGGGGGGTTCTCTTTTCCTATATATACACTCGCTGCCATGGAGTCTATTAGTGGTTAGCATTTAACGGCTTATACTGTCACATTCCAAGAGTCCTGGTGGGGTAGTGGTTATGCATTGGGCTGACAGCCTCAAGGTTGGCAGTTTGAAACCACTAGCTGTTCCTCAGGCATTTCTACACCTGTAAACAGTTACAGTCTTGGAAACCCACAGGGGAAGTTCTATCCTGTTCTATAGGGTTGCTATGAGTTGGCATTGATTGAATGGCAGTGAGTTTTTGTTTCCTTTTTTTTGTATCATCACATTCCAGGGTAAGTTAATACCAACTTCATTTCAGTAGCATACAAGAAATGATATTTATACCATTCCTCTTCCCCCATCTTTTGCTATTGTTATTACTAATTATGTCTGTATTTCAGTGCCCTATAATATGAATTTATCTTTGCCTTTGATATATTTGTTATTAAAAATCATGAATGATAAAACATCCAGAATTTTCAAGCATGACTACCTTTTACTAGTTCTTACACTTGTCCAGGCATTTCTTTTTATTAGGAATCTTTATTTTTATGTATAGCTTTGAGTTACTTTATAATGTCTTTTCCCTTCCATCTACAGAATTTCATTAGTGTTTTTTGTAGGGTTGTCCGGTGGATATGAACTGTCTCAGCTTCTGTTTGTCTAGGAACATTTTTTTAAAAACATTTTTTAGGAGCTCTTACAGATATTATTACAGTCCATAGTTCCATTAGATCAAACGTAATTGTACAATTGCTGCCATCATCATTTTGAATACATTTTCTTTTCTTCTTGTACTCCTTGATATCAGCTCCCCTTCATCCCTTCTCTCCCCCTGAACCCACAATCTCTTACATATTATTATTATTGTGTTTTTTGCCATAACTTCTACCATCCCATGTATCCAATCACCTAAAATTCTGACGTTCGTTCCCTTCAAGTGGGGACCAGTCATCATCGCTATCAGTTCCCGCTTCCCTCCTTTCCCCTCCTCTTCTGTGTCCTCAGGGAGTCATTACTCCCCTTATTGTTTTTGAGGGTTTATCTATCTTGACTCATGCATCGAAAGATCTTGATTGTACCAATGTATGAGGTGAAACGTAGGCCATAATAGTGACCTTAATTCTATTTTTTATTGTGGGGTTTGGGTGAAAGTATACAGAACAAATTACTTTTCCATTTAACAATCTACCTATTTTTTCATCTTGTGATATTAGTTGCAATGCCCTCAAGTGTAACTTAGTCATTCCTATTCTTCCCTATTTCCATTCATCTTTCTTTCCTGGTCCTTCCTTTCTTCTGAGTTTAAAAAAAATCATTTTATTGGGGACTCTTACAGCTCTTATAACATTCCATCCATCCATTGTATCAAGCACATTTGTGCATACGTTGCCATAATTTCCAAAACATTTTCTACTTGAGCCCTTGGTATCAGCTCCTCTTTCCACCCCCGCACCCCCCATGAATCCTTGATATAGTATGGCTATTATTCCATATCTTACACTGTCCGTTGTTTCCCTTCACCCACATTTCTGTTATTTGTCCTCTTTGAGGGATAGTGGTTATATATCCAACCTTGTGATGGGTTCCCCCATTCTCCCCCTTCCCACTCCCCAACCATCCCTCTACCTTCATGATGTCACAACTCCTACTACTGTTCCTGAGGGGGTTATTTGTCCTGAATTCCATGTGTGGAGACCTTTTATCTTTTTTCTTTGGAGTGGGGAACATTTTTACTGTTAGTCCCATGTGATTGGTTGTTGTGAGGATTATGTTCTTCAGAGGCAGCGTTGCTCACGTATATGTCTGTCTATTATCTGGCTGAAAGTGATTCTCCAGAGGTGAGTTTGGTTCAAGTTTGAAGAGTGTTCAAAAGTCATTTATTGGGGGTTATATCAGTCATTATTAAATCAATAATTATGGTCTTTTACTGTTGTGAATTTGCTGTATATTTTTCTCTCCCTCTGTCCAGGAACTTTTACTGTGATCCCAGACAAAGTGGTTGGTTGTGATAGCTAGGGATCTTCTAGTTTTTCTGGTCTCAGTGTAGTATAGGCTATGGTTTGCATGGTTCATTAGTCCTTTGCACTAATTGTTTCCTTAACTCATTTATTTTCCCCATTCTCCTTTGCTCCTAATGAGAAGAGACTAATACTATCTTAGATGGCCACTCACACATTTTTAAGACCTCAGTTGCTATTCACCACAGAATGCAGAATATTGTATTTATGGATTATGTTATGCCAATTGACTCAGATGCTCTCCCCAACAGTATGGTTGTATGCTTCCAGGCCCACTGTTATTCTCATTCTTGAAGGATTGTTGTGCTGGGTATTATGGATTAACGCTGTCTTATTTCTTTCAGTTATTTAAATACATCATTTAATTGCCTTCTGAAGCCAAATGTTTCTGAAAAATCAAATGCCAGTAAATCTTGATGCAGATTCTTTATATGTGACTGTTTCTCTCTCAATGCTTTCAGGATTGTCCCTTTATCTTTCTGTTCTGAGAGCCTAACTATAAGGTAGTGTATAGTGTAGACCTCTCTGGGTTTGTCCTGTTTGAGGTTCTTTGAGTTTCTTAGATTTCTAGATTCATGTCCTTTGTTAAATAAGGGAAAATTTATGTCATTATTTCTTTAAATAATCTTTTTGTCCCCCTGTCTCGTACATTTCCTCTTGAATTCCTATGATGTGTCTTTTAGGTCTTTTATTGTTTTAGAATTCTATCTAACTTTGCTCAGCCATCCTACACCTCCATTATTGTGGCTTTCCAGCACCAGCACTTTTAATTCATTTGTTCATTCTTCCTTCTGCCTGGTTAAATATGTTGGTAAGTATAGGTAATATCCTATTGTGCTTCTCATTTCAATTATTGTCTCATTCATTTGCAATCTCTCTTTTTTTCACATCATTACTTTATTCTTACATTGTTGTTCTTAACTTTT
The DNA here is from genome assembly GCF_000313985.2 of Echinops telfairi. Lineage (NCBI taxonomy): Eukaryota > Metazoa > Chordata > Mammalia > Afrosoricida > Tenrecidae > Echinops > Echinops telfairi. The sequence continues at coordinate 7,490,464 of NW_022103917.1, forward strand.
AGCATACTGTATGTTTTACCTGAGTTATTTGATTATACTCAATGTTGCTGCATTATATTTTTCCCCTTTTCATTATTTGGTCATCCCTAGATACACTTTCATTCCCTTTGTCACATGCATTTGAATGGACCATGGTTTCCATGGCGTGTGTGTGCATGCCTTGTGATTTTGTTGTTGTTGGAGGCACTAGTGTTTTTGAGGGTAGTAATTTTCTTGGGTCTCGTTAGTATCTGATGTTTTGCCTGCACTTCTTTCTTACATTCTGTAAGAAACTCTTAGGTGGGCAGAACCTTTGGATTTTGCTCCCTCTTGATATAACTTCTCCCTCCTGGTTTAATCAGTATCCTAACATTCCACATCTTGTTTTTCAAAGTTTGATCTGTCCCAAACACACCAGAGACTACACTGGGGTCAGCCTGTCCACCAGTGGTCACTGCCACTCAGGTCAGATATTGTGTACTAATCAATAATGGCAATGAGGGGGCATACTCCCTCTGCCCTGTCCCCCTTTGGTTATTATTCATTTTATTTCTCCATGTCTCCAACCATATTTTTAGTTAAAAACCCTACATATTGCTAGCCCCCTTCCAGGCTGTTTGTTGTCCTCTGGTTTTGCCCCAGGTTTCTTTCTCTGCCCTTCAGGCATCCTTAAATTCACTTTAAAAGGTTCCTACCATGGTGCTCCTGTCTGATCAGCTCTATCTGGAAAAGGAGAAATGTGTTTCTGTGCGGTAGGAACAGGACAGCAGGTGGTGGTAGCATAAAACAGAAGAAAAGCTACACCGCTGAGAAAGGAAGGCAGCCGAAGGCTCAAGGAGTGGCTCACAGGCTGTGATGTCAACAGCATCGTAAAAACCAAGGGCATGAGCTTCCGTCTGAGATGGCACCATTTTCAGACAAAAATATTCCTATTCACATTTCCCCCTGCTAGACTCTGAGTGCTAAATTGTGTATTTTGACCAAAATTCTCAGTTTGCTCAGCAGGCCTGTGAATCCCTCCAGCAACATTGAACACACACCTAGGATTTGCTAAAAGCTCTGAAACTACTTCTTGGTCACTTTGCTTCCTGAGTTAAAAGGGCAAAATTTGATCCAGACCTGAAAATAACCCAGAAAATAAGTAACTACAAACGAATCCAGTCTGTTTAGCCCTCTTCCAGTCCCTACCGAAGCAACAACTAGTTGTATAAAGACTGTGAAAGTAAAGATCAGATTTTTCCTGTAACCCCTGACTTACACAATAGTTTAATAAATGCACGTATAACACTTATCATCCAGTGCTTTATGCATCTTTTACTATTATTTATTTATTTTCCTAGCAGTTTTATTTGCAATTAATTTACATATCATATAATTCAATAGTTCAGCCATTCAATCATATCATGGAGAATTGGACAATCACCCCCACACCAATATTAGAGCATTCCCCTGCCTCCATGGTTAAATCGCCTTTAAGATGAGTCAGGCAATCACAATCCGTTCTAGTGCTCCCTCACCCCTCCTGTCTTCATTACTTACTCTGGAAACCCCCTTTCCCTCCCTATATCACCCCCCCCCCTCAATTCCCTATATCTCTTGTATCAGTTATTATAATTTTCCATCTACTTTTCCTGTGCTGCACAGCTGGGAGACCCAATAGAAAACAAAATCGATGTAAGATGGTAAGGGTGAAAACAATAGTACACAAACAAAAATACCAATAATGCATAAGAAGGAAAAGACTCCCAACAATGACAAAAATGCTAGGGATGAAATTTATGCCATGGAACCAGTAAGAGAGACTTGCACTCAGAACAAATTCAGGTTGCATCTATAGGGTGGTTAACTGACCAAGTACGGAGTTCAATCAAGCATAATCAGATTACAATGGTCTCTGTCTGTTAGTAAGGCTGATCACAACTCTTGCCTGTGTCTGGAGTGGATCTGCCATTGGCTCCTTCTGACCAGATGTTCTGCAGATGGGTTTTGGGCTACACATCTTTTAAAAGAATATCCCAAGATGTTTAAGGTTTTCCAGTCCTGGGGATTCTATATATTTAAGTAAACATATTATATATAGCTTATTTGTTAAAATGAGAACTCCCTAAACTCCCTCTGTAACAATTTATGCTCTACAATCTTAAATTAGATTGTTGTGATCACCAGTAATTTAGTTGTAAAGTCTCACTCCAGATATCTGAGGACCAGATTCACAAGTCTCAGGCTCTACCAACCTCTTTATCTTTGAGTGTTTCTAGCAATGCTATGATAAATACTGATAAATATGGAAAAAAAATACTGATAAATATGATAAAAAAAAATTCTACTGACATCCATGTAGAATTTTCACTCAATTCTAGGCATATGTATTATCTCAATTTTCTCAATAAGTTAGGATTTAATATTTCCATTTCATAAAGGAAAAAACGGAAACTCCAAAGGTAATGTTCATTACTTTTAAAAAAGCATATGAAGGTGGCAGGATTGAACTCTGAAGTATGTATTCTTGACTCTGAATAATGGCTTTGTTATTTCCAAGTGATTAAATGTATATAATGTATTGGATTTCCCCCTCTGCCTCAGTTTTCTCATCTATAGAATAGATATGATGATGACAGTAGTACTTACCTGTTAAGATCACTATTAGGATTAAATTAGTTAATTAAATGAGCTAATCATGAACTAAGCCTGACATATAGCAAACCTCATAAAATGTTTAATTCAACAACCTTTCGTGCCAAAAAAATATAACCGATTACAAGGATCTACATGTGACCTCCTCCCTGGGGGACGGACAACAGAAAAGTGGGTGAAGGGAGACGTCGGACAGGGCAAGATATGACAAAAT
>NW_022103917.1:7495783-7518290 GCF_000313985.2 Echinops telfairi
AGGAAAGTTGTATGTTTCATTGTTGCTACACTGCACCCTAACTGGCTCATCTCCTCCCTAGAACCCTTCTGTAAGGGGATGTCCAGTGGCCTACAGATGGATCTTGTGTCCCCAGTCTGCACTCCCCCTCATTCACAATGTTTTGATTTTTTTTGTTCTTTGATGCCTGATACCTGATCCCTTCGGCTCTTCATGATCACACAGGCTGGTGTGCTTCTTCCATGTGGGCTTTGTTGTTTCTCAGTTAGATGGCCACTTGTTTATCTTCCAGCCTATAGGATCCCAGATTCTATATCTTTTGATAGCCAGGTACCATTTCTTCACCACATTTCCTTATGCACCCACTTTGTCTTCAGCGATCATGTCGGGAAGGTGAGCATCATGTAATGACAGTTTAATAGAACAAGGAGTTCTTGCATTGAGGGAGTACTTGGGTGGAGGATCAATGTCCATCTACTCCCTTAATACTAATCCTATAAATATATGCACATAGATCTATTTCCCCATCATCATATATAAATATATTTACATATGTACATGCCCTGATTTACACTTTATACATGCCCTTTGCCTCCTAGTCCTGTCCTCTATTTCCTTTTACTTTCCTCTTGTCCCCCTATCATGCTCAGCCTTCATTTGGGTTTCAGTAATTCCTTTCAGTTACCTTATCCTTGATCACACCTTACCAGGCCTCCTACACCCTCCTCACCACTGATCTGGATCACTTGTTGTTCCCTTGCCCCTGGGTTTATTAACACCACTTCCTTTTTCCACACTGCCTCTCTCCCATGTCCCCCTGGAACCGTCGGTCCCCTTGTTTTCTCCTCCAGTTTGTTCATCTAGCCTATCTTATTTAGACAGACTTGTGGAGATAGTAACATGCAGAAAAACAAGACAGAGCAAAACCAAGCAACAAAAGAAAAGAAAAGAAAACAAGAACGACAAGCCAATGACAACAACAACAACAACAAAAGAAAAGCCTGTAGTTAGTTCAAGGACGAAAACTGTCCCTCTTTGCAAATTGCATGATTGTCTGCGGCTAAAATTCTAAGGCACTCTCAAAACAACTTCGGAGACCTAGTAAGTGAGTTAGCTAAGCAAGGTTGTAGGATGCATAACCTGCACAGGCAAACAAATTGGATTTTTATGAACATGTGGACATCAAAATAAAAATATGAGACCAGTAACAATCACTAAAAATTTGAAATAGCTGAAAATCTAATAAAACAGAATTTGTATGATTAAAACTATATAACAATGATGATAGAGATCAAAGAAGATCCTCATAAGAACCTAGTATGTTCACTGGTAGAAAGAGTCAACAGAGTATAGATGCCAATTCTCTTTACATTTATCTACAGATCGAATGTAATACTCATCACTATGCAAACAAGCATTTTGTAGACATGGACCAGCTTATTCAACTATTTCTACGGAAAGACAAAAATACAGTCCTACATAACTAAAAATTAGTTTTGAAAAATAGTAAAGTGGCAGGAGTTTCTCTGGCCAGTATTAAGGCTTGCTATATAGCTACAGTAGGAGTCCCTGGGTGATGCAAGTGGCTACTATGCTCAGTGGCTAACCAAAAGATTGGTAAATGAAACAAAATACAGAACCCAGAAATAGGCCCACACTAATATGCCTAACTTTTAATACATAAAAATAACTCAATGATAAAAAAGTAAGTATAATAAATAATGCTGAAATAATTGTATGTCCAAGGCAAAAAAGAATTTCAATCCATACTTCACACTAAGGAAAAATCAACTTGAAATGGATTTCAGTTTTAAATGTAAACTATAAGAGTATAATGACTTTTAGGGAAATAAATATTGGAGAAAATCATTAGGTTCCAGGCCTATGTGAATTTTTTAGACTTGATGATAAGCTATTATCAATAAATAAAACATTGATAATTTGGATCTCATGATAGATTATATATATATTTTTTCTCTGTGAAAGTCTTTGCTAAAAGGTGAAAAATACAAGCTACAGAGGGGGAGAAAATATTTACATGCCTTATATCACTAAAGTACTAGTATATAAAGTATACAAATAACACTTAAAACACAATATGAAAACAAATTAACTCAATGAAAAATCGAGCACATCTGTTTAGGGTTATGATTTCGTGGGGGATCCACTTTGCCTAATAATAAGTTAGTACTTCTACTACCTAGTTTGTTGTGCTGTCCCCGAGGTCTTCAAAGCTTGCAAGTAGCCATTCAAGGTCTTGATTTGCTCAGAGAAACAGAAAGTAGGGTCTGGAGTAGGAGGAGGACATGGAATGCCTCCTTGAACAACTGCCGCCTTTGTCCAGAAGAACTAGAAGGGCTATCCTCACTGCACACTTAGATCAAAAAGCCAATAGAAGGATCCTGATGAAAAGGGTGGGGATGGGAGTGGGGTGGGGGGGGTGCAGTACCAAATTTCAGTTCTTATGGACTCCATATTCTCTGGAGCCATAAAGGGTGAAGGAACTACTGTATTGCAACTATTGTCCTGAGATAATCTTCAAACCAAACATATTTCCCAAATCTTCTCTAAGCCAAAGAATACGTTATCTTAACTGCTAAAACATGTTTGGCTTCCCAGTCAGAGCAGCCAAAGCACAGAGAGGACCATAGGACTGGCTCCATCATGAGACATGATGTCCCTCACTGACCCATAGCACTATGTGAGACAACACTGGAGACACAGTGCAGGAATTGAGCCCGATCTGACCCCACCACACCGAGGCAAAACACTAAGGGTGTGCAACAGAACAACAAGGTGAGCATAGCAATTAAGTCCTCAGGGAGTACCAAAAATAGACTTTGGGGCCAGGGCATGGCACCCCATCAGACTCCACCAGAAAACACTCCTAAAGGTCTACAAACAGTCCTTGAACTATTTACAGGCTTTTCTGGTTTGGGTCGTTGATCTTTGTTGTTGTTTTCATTTGCTGCTTTGTTTTGCTGTCTTGTTTTTTGTGCATGTTATTATTTCTGCAGGTCTATATAGATAAGATAGGCAGAATAAACAATCTGGAGGAGAAAACAACAACGGGACCAACGATTCTGGGGGGACATGTGAGAGGGGGAGGCAGAGGAAAGGAAGTGGGTGTTAACAAACCCAGGGACAAGGGAACAACAAGTGATCTAAAATCAATGGCGAGGAGGGTATAGGAGGCCTGGTAGGGCTTGATCAAGGGCAATGTAACTGAGAGGAATTACTGAAACCCAAATAAAGGCTGAAAATGATAATGGGACAAGAGGAAAGTAAAATGAAATAGACAAAAGAACTAGGAGGCAAAGGGCATTTATACAGGTCTACATAAAGGCATGTATATATGTATATGGAAATATATATATGATTATGGTGAAATAGATCTATGTGCATATACTTATAGGTTTAGTATTAAGGTAGCAGATGGACACTGGGCCTCCACTCAAGTACTCCCTCAATGCAAGAACACCTTGTTCTATTAAACTGGCATTCCATGATGCTCACCTTCCCGACAAGATCACTGAAGACAAAGCGGGTACATAAGCAAATGTGGTGAAGAAAGCTGATGATACCTGACTATCAAAAGATATAGCATCTAGGGTCTTAAAGGCTTGAAGATAAACAATGGACCAGCTAGCTGAGAAGCAACAAAGCCCACATGGAAGAATCACACCAGCTTATGTGATCAAGAGATGTCGATAAGATCAGGTATCAGGCATCAAAGAACAAAAAATCACATCATTGTGAAAGAGTGGGAGTGTGGAGTGGAAACCCAAAGCCCATCTGTAGGCAACTGGACATCCCCTTACAGAAGGGTTGCAGGGAGGAGATGAGCCAGTCAGGGTGCAGTATAACAACGATGGAACATACAACTTTCCTCTAGTTCTTTAACACCCCCCCCCATGCCACTATAATGATCTCAATTCTACCTTACAAATCCGGCTAGACCATAGCATGTGTACAAGTACAGAAAAGAGCTGGAAACACAGGAAATACAGGACAGTTGATCCCCTCAGGACCAGTAGTGAGAGTTATGATACTGGGAGTGTGGAGGGAAGGTGGGGTAGAAAGGGGGAACCGATCACAAAGATTTATATATAACCCCCTCCCTGGGGGACAGACAATAGAAAAGTGGGTGGAGACATCGGAGAGTGTAAGACATGACAAAATATATAAACTATTATATAGTTTATAATAATTTATAAACTATCAAGGGTTCGAGAGGGACGGAGAGTGGAGGAGGGAGGAGACAAAATGAGAAGCTGATACCAAGGGCTCAAGTAGAAAGAAAAAGTATTGAGAATGATGATGGCAACACATGTACAAATGTGCTTGACACAATGGATGTTTGCATGGAATGTGATGAGTTGTATGAGCCCCCAATAATATGATTTTTAAAGAAGTTTGGCTTGAGCATTATGCTTTTTAAAGATCTGTCAATACAGGATCAATCAGTCCTAGTAGTCCATGGCACCTGGTGGGACCTCAGTTGCTAACTGAAAGTTTGGCAATTCAAACCCATCAGCTGCGCCATGGGAGAAACAATGTGTCAGTCTGCTCCCATAAAGATTTACCGGAACTCATATGGGGACGTTCTATAATCTACATGGTCCTATAGTGTCACTGTGAGACATAATTCAATTCAACAGCAACAGGTTTGGTTCCCCCACCTTTTTTTCTACTGCATGTGAATGCTGGACTTTGATTAAGAAAGACAGAAGAATGGATGCGTTTGAATTATGATGCTGGCAAAGAATTTTGAAAGTATCACAGACTGCCAAAAGAACCAACATATCTGTCTTGGAAGAAGTACAGCCACAATGCTCCTTACAGGTAAGGATGGAGAGACTTTGTCATGCATGCTTTGGACCTGTTGTCAGGAGAGACCAGTCCCTGGAGAAGGACATCATGCTTGGTAAAGGGGAGGGGCAGGGAAAAAGAGGGAAAGCTCTTCATGAGATGGACTGGTCATCTACAAGGTTTTGTCATCTACTGATCACAGTGACTGCACCAATAGGCTCAAACATAAGAACAATTGTGAGGATGGCGCAGGGCTGGGCAGTGTTTCTAGTTCAGCTTTATTGCAAGGATCAGTTCTGGAAGTTCCTGGTCTGTGCAACTTCGTACATGAATACAGATTTTGTGTTTCATCATGACCTCCCGCCCCCTGCCCCCTCACACACAATAAATAAGCACAAATGCTGCAATGTCCTGACAGTTTCCCCAAAGTTCTCTTGTGCAGACTTTCTCAATTTGACTCACAATCTAATGAAAGGTATTTGACATTTAAAGACATTTTGAAAATTACCTTAGCTTTCCACTTAGTGCCCTTGGCAAACTTACAATATGTGGCATTATTTTCAAAATGTAAAGTTATTTGCAATGAGATAGGGATAAAGAAACCTCACTTTTGGGGGAAAGCTTTAAGTGCAAAATTATTTTACAGGCCGTAGACTGTAACTTACTTCAGGAAAGCATATTATTTTCCCAGTGATTTAATATTAATTAGAGTTACAATGAAAGATGCATGACATCAGGATTTAAAGTGGAATAAAATGTTCTTTCTTCATGCTTTACAGATCCAGCTGTTTGTTTTCCATATTTGTGTATACCCATTAGTTTTAATTACACTAATAATTTCCCTGGGTTCTTAAATTTACATTAGCTTTTAAAGTATAGAGAAAACATTCCTCATATAATTTAATCATTTGTGCAAATGGTAGACAAGGAAGTTATTGGCTTATATTGTAATTATTGTAGTTCATGTTTTGAGCTCATTTGAACAATTGCTAAATTAATAATTATCATTTACGTAAGCAGTTTAGGTCATCTGTACTCATTTACAATTATAATTCATAAATGATTAGATGTTCTTCAAATTTCTCAATTTCTTTAATGCCCTTATTACAATTGTACATTAAAGAATTTTCCAATTAAGTCTATTATTGTAAGTAAATTTGGCTTAGTACATATAATTACTCCCATGCTATTGCATATAAAATCTCAATTAATTCATCCCTCTTTCAAAGTATATAGCAAAACCATTTGATTGTCATAATACTGTTTGCAGTATGTGCTTTAAAAGCGATCCTTAGTAAAATCCCCAAGACTTGACAAATTGTCTTTGTTGTTAGGTGACGTTTAGTCAGTTTCAATACGTAGGAACCCTGTAGGCAATAGAATGAAACATGGCCCATTCTTGTGCCAGTCTCACAATCATTGCTATGATTGAGCCCATGATTGCAATCACTGTGTCAATCCATCTCATTGAGAGTCTTTCCCTTTTCACTGACTTTCTACCCCAAATGGTGTCTTTTTCCAGGGACTGGTCCCTCTTCAAAATATGTCCAAAGAGTGAAACAGAGTCTCACCAACATCACTTCCAAGGAGCATTCTGGCTCTGGTTCTTCCAAGACAGAGTTGTTTGTTCTTCTGATGGCCCATGGTACTTTCAGTGATTTTCAACAACATCATACTTGAAATGCATCTGTTTTCTTTATCGATAGTCTAGCTTTTGCAGGCATATGAAGGTAATGGAAAGCAATGATGGCTTGGATCAAGCACACCTTATTGCTCAATGTGGCACCTTTGTTAGTTAACACTTTAGGCGGGGCTTTTGTAGATTTACCAATGCAATATGTTGTTTGTGTTCTTGACTGTTTCTTCCATGGGTGTTGATTACGGATTCAAGTAAGCAAAATCCTTGAGAGTGGCAATGTTTTCTCTATCATGATGGTGCTTCTTAGTCCAGTTGTGAGGATTTTTGTTTTCTTTATGTTGAGGTCTAATCCTTATTGAAGACTGTAGTTTTCTTATTTTTCATGAATACGTGTTTCAAGTTCTTTTTTATTTCAGCAAGCAAGGTTTTGTCATCTACTGATCACCTAAGGTTTTAATGAATCTTCTTCTAATCCCGATGCCTTGTTCTTCTTATATAGTGCAGATTCTTGGGTTATTTTCTTATCATATAGATTGAATGAGTGTGGTGAAAGGGCACAGCCTTGACATCTTGACTTTAAACCGCATAAGCCCTTGTTCGGTTCAAAGGATGCCTCTTGGTATATGTGCAGTTCAGCATAAGCACAATCAAGTGTTCTGGAAGTTCCATTATTTGAAATGTTATCCACAATGTGTTGAATGCCTTTGTACAGTCAATACAACATAAGTATTCTGGTAGTTTCTGCTTTCAGCCAAGATCCATCAGATATCAGTGATGATATGCCTTGTTGCACATCCTCTTCTGAATTCAAGCTCCTTGTTGATGCAGTTCTGCCCCCGTTTAAAAATTATCCTTAGCAAACCTTTACTTGCATGTGATATTAATATTATTGTATACTTTGTACATTCTGTTGGGTCATCTTTCTTTGGAATGCACACAAATGACTCTTTTCCAGTTGGTTGGTTAGGTAGATGTCTTGTAAACTTCTTAGCTAGAGGAGCTAGTGCTTCCAGCATTGCATCTTTGAAATATCTGGCACCTTGTTTTTTGCCAGTGCCTTCAGTGCAACTTGAACTTCTTCCTTTAAAGTTCTTGATCACATGGTACCCACTGAAATCGTTGACTGCCAAACCATTCTTTTTGGTACAGTGACTACATATTACTTCCATCTTATTTTGATGTTTCCTTCATTCCTCAATATTTTTTCCATAGAATCCTTCAATATTTCAATTGTAGACTTGCATTTTTCTTCAATTTTATTTCATCTAGATATATATATATAATAAATATGAACATATGAATATATATAAAGGGATTTAAAAAATTGTGGAAGAATGGAATTAAAAGATAATAGAATTTTCTAGGAGCCTTTTGAAACCCCCTTGTGTGTGTACAAATTGTTGTGTGTGTGATATTCAGTAACAGAATTGGGGATTTACTGTTTATATTTTAAGTGAATTTTTATAACTCCAATGTAAAAAACAAAGCTTCCTTCCATTTCTCGTCATCACAATACTAGCTTACCTTTTAATGCATTATACTAAACTATCAAACCCACTGCCATTGAGCTGATTGTGACTCATAGTCCCCCTATATACCATTTCCAAAACAGTAAATCTCTACAGGAACATACAACCTCATCTCTCTCCTGCAGTGGCTTGTGGGTTTGAACCACTGACCTTGTGGTTAGCAGCTCAACATCTAGCCTACAGTCCTATAACTTGAAAACCAGAGTTCCTTGTAAGCAAAGGTTTTTGAATTTCAGCTCTGGCACTCATAAGGTGACCTTGGTCAAGATATTTAACCACTCCGTGCCTCAGTTTCCTCATCAGTAAAATGAGGACACACACATAAACAAAATTAAGTCCATGGTTGTCAAGTCAATTCTATGTGACAGAGTAGGGTCATCCATACCGCTTCCAGCACTGTCATATTTACAGAAGTAAATTGCCTCATCTTTTTCATGCAAAGCCACTAGAGCAGCAGTTCTCAACCTGTGGGTCGTGACCCCTTTGGGGGTCAAATGACCCTTTCATAGGGGTCACCCTATGAAATATAATAGTAGCATAATAGTAGCAAAATGACAGTGATGAAGTAGCAATGAAAATAATTTGATGGTTGGGGGTGACCACCACAGAGGAACTGTATGAAAGGGCCGTGGCATTAGGAAGGTTGAGAACCACAGCTCTAGAGGGTTCGAATGATTGATCTTTTGGGGTTAGTAGCCCATGTTTAACCACTGTGCCAGGAGGGCTTCTCAAAATGGGGATACATTACTTCCGAGAGCTGTTGTGAGAGTAAGTGAGTAATTGAATATGAAGTTCATATATCAGAGCCTGGTCCAGTAAGTGTTGTTCAGATGTTTGATATGTTAATTATCTTACTAGCTTTCTAGGGATCATCACAAGCTTAATACCTTGCTGCCAGGGTCATCACATCTTGGAGCTTTTATTTTAGGTTAATGAGAGCATTCATGAGAGAGTTGGTCTTCTGAGATATGAACATATCATTTATTCCCTTTAAACATTAGGACAGGTCTTGGTACGGTGATTGGTAGGAAAGGGAGGAGAGACAAATAGGAAACCCATTTAGAGACAGTATAGAAAGGGTGGTGATTAAAGAAGTTTTCTAGATAGAAGCATATTAACAAAAGACTTAACCAGAGTGCTAGAATTACTTCTTGTTTAATAGTTTTACAAATGCTTTGAAACTGAGAGTACATATTTAAAGGTGTATTTTTTTGCAAATAGCATGTAATTAATTCAATAATGAACAATCAAATTAATGGAGATAAACTAGAGGGAGATCTATGTAGTGAACAAAGTAGAAATCTATATATTTCATCAGCTTTATTGGGGTTTACTTTACATATAATAAATGGTATTCCTACAAATTACAGAAGTATAGTCATTCTATGTTGGGCTGAAATCTGTAAGGTCAGCAGTTCAAAACCACCAGGTTTCCCATAGCAGAAAGACCAGACTTCCTGCTTCCATAAAGAGGTACAGTATCGGGAACTCACAGGGGCAGTTCTACACTGTCCTATAGTGTCGCTGAGTGGGCATTTACTTAATGGCAGTGAGTTTGCTTTTGGGTCGTTAGATTACTGTGTGACGATGTTTGATAACTATATTTACCTGAGTAACTGCCATCAAAATAAAGTTAGAGCACATTTCCTTCACCTCCCCCCTACCCCACTCTGAGAGTCAAGTAATCATAGATTTTCTCTGCCACTTCATTTAGTTTGTACTTTCTAGAATTTCACATCACTGTATAAAACAGTATATTCTCTTTCATTCAGTACAATATCTTTGAATAAAGCAAACTGAAGAAGAAGCAATTCATTCAAATGGTGGTGCTGGAGAAGAATATTGAAAGTACCATGAGCTGCTAAAAGGACAAACCGATCTATCTTGAAAGAGGTACAGCCAGAGTGCTCCTTAGCGGCAAGGGTGACAAGATTTCATCTTGCATACTTCAGAATATTGTCAGATATCGTGCTTGGTAAAGTGCAGGGGCAGTGAAAGAGAGGAAGGCCCTTGAGGAGAGGGATTGACACCGTGGTTGAAACAATGGGCTGAGGCACAGGAACAATTGCTAAGGCATGATCAAGCAGTGTTTTGTTCTATTGTGTATAGTATAGGTGTTCTGTTGGGCATAGGGTTGCTATGGGTTGTAGTTGACTCGATGACGCCTAACAACAACAATGCCTTTTAAATACATAATGTGAGATATATGCCGCATGATAGCTTATTCCTTTTTATGACTGTATAATATTCCCTTGAATTCATACTCCTCCATTTGTTTATCCACTCACCTATTGGTTAACATCTTGGTTGTTTCCGGTCTTGAACTATAAATTAGTTGTGTGCTTATGCTGGTTGTTATCGCTTACAAGAGCTGATTGTGCATACCTCGTCCCAACTCCATGCCAGGTTAGTAGTTTACAATTTGTTATGGTGGGAGGATGTACACCAAGGAGATTGGTGAATCAGGGCTTCCTTACCCTTGGAGCCAGTTTACTAGTATTCCACTGGCTATTATGAATAAAATTGCCATGAACATTTGCGTATGACTTTTTGCGTGGACATATATTTCTCGTGTGTATGAATGTTATCTGTGTGTGTGTATGTGTGTGTGTCAGAGAGAGAGAGAGAGAGAGAGAGAGAGAGAAAGAGAGAGAGAGAGATGGTGCTTTGAAGATGACGTTTGTTATCATAAGTATGGAGATGATTCTGCCTCACTGAAGGAGTAACTTCAAATGGGGCTAGGCAATGGACTTTTAGTTTCATGCCATGGAATCTGTTAAATATACCATGTTTGTGTGTATTGAGGTGAATACAGTATGAGTGACAGGAATATATCCACTTAAGAAATATCAGATGTATTTTGAGAAACGGTATAAGAGCTGCAGAAAATAGTGTAAGAATATATGGTAGAGCAGGACTTACTCTGATTTGGGTAAAGTGTGGGACAGCTTCATGGAAACAGTGGGATCTGAGCTGAGGTTTTTAGAAGGACTAGTAGGAGGTGGACCCATTTGGAGGGAGATTTGGAGAGATTGGAAAGGTGCACTGAGAAAATCTCAAGGTGAGTGAGAGCTAGACAATGCTCTAGGCCCTGAGAAGTCCAATTTGACTGCAGAGAACTGAGCAATAGGCAGAGCAGCTCAAGATGAAAGTGAAGAGGCGGGTATGATTCAGATTACATAGGTCCATGTGAGCATTGAGCTGCTAAGTAAAATGCTGGTAGTTCAAATCCACCAACCACTCCCCTAGAGAAAGATGAGGCAGTCTGGTTTTGTAAAGATTTACAGCCTTGGCAACTTGAAAGATCATTTCTCTTCTGGTCTGTAGGACCACAATGAGTTGGAATCCATTCGATGGCAGGGAATTGGTTATACCATGGACAGTCTGGGCAAGACTTTGAAGGAAACAGGCACGTAGGGAGTGTCTGGAAAATGGGGGAAGATGTTAAGCAGTTGTTTTGTAAGAGTAGGAGAAGATTGGGGACATGTTCATAGGGACATTCCTTTTTTGTGCTGTTGCAGTCTGCATACCTCACTCAGCGCTTTGGACATTGCATTGAAATTGAGTTTTCGCTTCTTTGCTCATTTTCTGAGACTGCTAACTGCCTCGGTTATCCCACACTTGCACATAGTAGGCACTCAAGATACATGTTTATTGAATAAATAATTTTCAAATGTAATAGAGAGTGTTTTATCTAGCTCTTTAATGAAAACTGACTCCTATTTCCTTGAGCCATGCAATTCCTAAGCCTTCTATGCACCATAGACAAATCCTATTAAGATATTTTGACTGAACGACTACCAGACACCTGCTCCTGGTTTTACTAGGTGAGATTATGTCAGCCACTTACATTAATTTCCTTTAGTGTTTCTGAGGATTTTAGCTGGAAATTGCCTTTATGTTTTCCTTTAATGGGCTTACTGGCTGATCCCTGCTGCACTCCACTATCCAAGCCCCAAGGCTGTCAGTCCCACTCAGACCAGAGTCAGGCATCTGTGCATGTGACTTGCTTAAATCTCAATGCCCCTGAAAAGCACTGTATATATTAGATACCAATATTTAAAAATTTTCCAATGGAAATTACATTTTCAACTTTTTAATAGAGGTCAAAAGTATAGATATGTTGGATTAGAGATGCAAGAAGATGATTCCTACAAAAACTAAACCCTGTTTTTGCAAGAGGTGTGACTATGCGTTATGAGCAATGTGGGACAGAAAAAGGTAATTTTCTGATCTATTAAAATTAGTTTTTAACTTTAATAGATCAGATCCTATGTAACTCACTTAAAATTTTTTAAAAGTCATTTTTATTGGGAGCTCTTGCAGATATCCTAACAATCCATAGTTCAATCACATCAAGCAGTATTGCACAATTACTACCACAATCAGTTTCGATACGTTTTATTTCTTCTTGAACTCCTTGATATCAGTGCCCCTTTACCCCCACCCTCCTCCACCCCCAGGAACTCATATTATTTTTCTTTCACCTATTATAGCACACACACACACACACACACACACACACACACACAAACTATATCTTACACGATCCAATATATCCATTCTCATACAATTCTGTTGTTCAAATCCTACCGTGGGGCTATATAGTCATCAATGCTATCAGCTCCCTATCTCCCCTTTCCCCCCACTGCTTCCCATACTCCCAGGGGACTATTATTCCTGTTACTCTTTCTGAAGGGTTATCTATCTTGGCTTTCATATACTGAGTGATCTTAAATATACAAATGAACATATGCAAATCTAACTTGATTAATGAGGTAAAACAAAATAAAACCCATAATACTAAGAGAGAAAATATTAAAGGACTAGAAAATAGTTATGTGGTTCATCAGTGCTATATCACACCCTGCATTTATCATGCCTTCTGTGTGGACCTTCTGAGAAGGACTGTGGGTTTGCGGTCTTACAGGTGGGTTTTGGGTCTCCACTATATCCATGCCCCTTCAAATAGATTTGGTTTCTAGCTTTTGAACTTCTGATACTTTTTCCTGTCAACACCTCATGATCACACAGGTCGGTGTGCTTCTTCCACGTGGGCTTTGTTGCTTCCCTGCTGAATGGTTGCTTGTTTAACTACAAGCCTTTAAGACCCCATATGTTATATCTGGGGCACCATCAGCTTTCTTCACCACATTTGCCTATGCACCCATTTTGTCAGGAAGGTATTATACAATGCTACATTATTAGAACAAACTGTTCTTGAACGTAGGTAAGATTTAAGTAGAGGCCCAAAGTCCATCTGGTTCCGCGTTGCATTTGAATATATATACATACATAAACAAATACACACACCTACATATATATTTGTTTCTTTACTCCTACCCTGCTATTATGTTTACCCATCATTCATCTCTCAGTAATTCCTCTCAGATACAATTCGATTGATTAAACTTGACTATAAAAGCTACACCCTCCTTGTGATCAATTTTAGAACACTGTTCCCCTGTACCTATCATTGTATTACTGACTTTATCCTTTTTGTTTCACACTTCTTTGTCCATTCATAATACAAGGGGGTACCCTAAAAAAACACCCTTGTTTTTTTTGAAGTGAGGGGGGGATTATGCATTTGGAGTTCGTTCCATCAGGTCAGACTGCTAATCAAACTTTCTATTTAGAGGTTCTAAAAAGATTGCGTAACAGTGTGTGACAATAAAAAGGCTTGATTTGTGGCAGACAGAGGACTAGTTTTGCTACCACGACCATGCACCTGCTCACACAGCTATCGTGGTGTGCCAATTTTTAGCAAAAAACAGTATGCCTCTCTTGCTCCACATGCCTGAATCACATGACTTCACTCGATGTTACTTCTTTTTGTTTCCATGAATGAAGAGGGACATGAAAGGACAGTGATGTGATGATGTAGAAGAGGTGAAGAAAAAAATGAGGGAGGTGCTGTCAGCCAGCCAAACAGAGGAGTTTGAAAAATGTTTCCAAGAATGGAATCACAGATTTGACAAATGTATAAAGTGTAATGGAGGGTACATTCAAAGTGATAAAGTTGTTTTGTAAAAAAAAATTACATACATAGCATTGAAAAATAAATTCTGGCTTGTTAGGGGTACCCCCTTGTATTTTCAAGATATCATGGACTTGGTTATTAAATATGTCTTTAAGATTAGGCAAACAAAATTGTTGGCTAGTTGGAAATATTTTGGGGGGAATCTTCTCTTGGCTTAAAGAGTCATTTGAGTTAGTCTAGCATGCACATTAATGTGCTTGAGTTTAGTGATGGGAAATATGTGAATGTTTCAATGACTAGCAGTTTTAGATTATAAGTAAAGTGAAGTACAAAAAAAGAAATCATTGAATTTAATAGTCTCCATGGAATAATGTCTCAAATCTTGCTCAAGCATTTTAGACGGCTTCTTGTTGTTGTTATTCTTTTTTTGGTACCATAGTCATTTAGGACTTTTATGGTAGCAAGTTTAACAAAATTGATTTAACAGGAAAATAGTCATTCTAATATAAGGGGAATATATAAAGCAATAGTAAAATACCAATTATGGTTAATTATATCTGTAATGAAATACCTCATCAGAAAAGAGCCTGTCACACTAAGCCAATATTTATTGAATTTGTTGAATAGTGCAGTTTATAATGATGAGATTATACTCTATTATTGTCTATCTCTTAATTAAGTATTTGTATAAAAAATTTGTTAAGCAAGTATTCAGCCTTAGCATAAGCAAATGTTAAACCTAGAATAATGTAAGTTGGTTATGATGTTTAGGGAGAGTATTTTTTACATATCTGAAGAGTTTGAAACTTACTATATAAATTTTGTGGAAAATGTGGAATGTCTGGAAAAAGAGCAAACCTTGGGAAGTTAATCTACAAGAATATAGATAGTAAGCAGACTCCAAATTAAACTAATTCTGGAAGTATATGCTTATATTTCAAGGGAAAATTAATCTAGGGACCCCGTAGACATCTCTAGGTCTTAACAGTTGGAGCTATAGCTCATCCTCAGACAGATTCCTTTAAAGTCCAAAAGGACAGTGAAAGGACCCGTGATCTTTTCCATTTTGTCTCCAAAGAGCAAATATTTTTTGCTCTTTGACATAATCAAGAAGAATGCCACTGCATTTATCATCAAAAAGGACATTTCAAAAGCGATCTTGCAATACAATGCTGTTTGCGATAGGATTATCTCTATTTGCTTTCAAGGAATACCAATCAATGGAAGTGTTTTTCAAGTTTAAATACTAACTACTAAAGCGAGTGATGTAGAAACTGAAGACTTTTACAGTCTTCAGTCTGAAATTGATCAAACATGCAATCAAGATGCATTGATAGTCATTGATGATTGGAATGTAAAAGTTGGAAGCAAAGAGTAGTTGGAAAATATGGCCTTGGTGATAGAAACAAAGTTGATCACCTGACAAAATCTTTGGTCATAGCAAATACCGTTTTTCAACAGCACAAAAGGCGACTTTACATGTGGACTTCTCCAGATGGAAGACACAGAAATCAAAGTGACTCCATCTGTGGGAAGAGATGATAGACAAGCTCAAGATCAACAGCTAAAACCAGACCAAGGTTGCCCTTGGAACAGACCATCAACTGCTCATATGTTCATGATAAAGCTGAGGAAAAGTAAAACAAATCCACACGAGCCGAAATATGACCTTGAGTATATCCCACCTGAATTTTGAGAACATTTCAAGAATAGATTTGATGCATGAAACACTAATGACAGAGACCTGAGAAGCTGTGGGAGGACATCAAAACAACATTTGTGAGGAAAGCAAAAGGTCATTAAAAAGACAGGAAAGAAAGAAAAGATCAGAGTGGATGTCAGAAGAGACTCGGAAACTTGCTCTTAATGGTAGAGTAGCTAAGGTAAATGGAAAAAAAATGAGGAAGTCCAAGAGCTGACCAGAAAATTTCAAAAGGCAGCTCGAGAAGATAAAGCAAATTCTTCTAATGAAATGTGCAAAAACATAGTTAGAAAACCAGTAAGGAAGAACACAGACAGCAGATCTCATCCTAATGAAAAACCTAATGAAAAAATCCAAGTCTCATGTTGGAATATTGAAAGATTCTATGAGCAAAACATTGATTGATGCAGGAAGCATCAAGAGAAGATGGAAAGAATATACAAAGTCACGGTACCAAAAACAACTAGCCAACATTCCACCATTTCAGTAGGTAGCATAGAAGCAAGAATTAATGGTACTGCAGGAAGAAGTCCAAGTTGACCTGAAAGCATTGGTCAAAAACAAAGTTCCAGGAACTGATGGAATATCAATGGGAAATTTTCAACAAGCTGATGAAGCACTGGGAGCCTGTAGTGTCTATGTCAGGAAATTTGGAAAACAGCTACTTCGCTAAAGGAATGGAAGAGATTCTTATCTGTGCCCATTCCAAAGGAAGGTGGCCCAACAGAACCCCCAATTTGTAGCGCAATATCATTAATGTCATATGTAATACAGTTTTGCAGAAGATTATTTAACAAAGGTTGTAGGGCTACATTGACAGGAAGCTGCCAGAAGTTCAGGCTGAATTCAGAAGAAGACACGGAGCAAGGGATATCATCGGTGACAACAGATGGATCTTGGCTGAAAGCAGAGAATACTAGAGAGATATTTACTTGTGTTTTATTGGCTGGGCCAAGGAATTCAAATGTGTGGACCATAACAAACAATAGATAACCTTGAGAAGCATGGGAATCCCAGAACCCTTCATTGTGCTCATGTGGACCATGTACAGGAGTCAAGAGGCAGTTGTGAGAACAGAACAAGGGCACATTGCTGTTAGGTGCCATCGAGTGAGTTCTGACCCCTAGCAGTCCTATGCACAACAGAACAAAACACTGCCGAGTCCCGTGCTAGCCTCGCACTGGTTCCTTTACCTAAGCTCGGTGTTGTTGCAGCCACGGTGTCGATCTATCTCCTTAAGGACTGTCCTCTTTTTCTGTTGCTCCTACATTTCACCAAGCATGATGTCCTTCTCCACGGACTGGCCTCTCCTGACAATAAGTCCAAAATATGAAAATGAAGTATTGCCATCCTTGCCTCTAAGGAGAGCTCTGTACTTCTTTCAAGACAGAGGGGTTTGTCCTTTCAGCAGTCCATGGTACTTTGAATAGTCTTAGCCAGCACCACAATTCAAATGCATCGATTCTTCTTAGGTCTTCCTTATTCAATGTCCAAGTTTCAAATGCATGCGAAGCTACTGAAAATACCATGGCTTGGGTCATGCTCACCTTAGTCCTCAAAATGACATCCTTGCTTTTCAATACTATCAAGAAGTCTTGTACAACAGATTAACCCAACATAACGCATCTTTTCAGCTTTTGACAGTCGCTTCCATGAGCACTGATTGTGGATCCAAGCAAGTCGCAATTCTTGACAACTTCAAACTTTGCTCCATTTATCATGTTGTTACCTATTGGCCCAGTTGTGGGGATTCTGGTCTTCTTTACATTGAGTTTTAATTCCTACTGCAGGCTGTAATCCGTGAACTTCAGCAGCAAGTGTTTCAAGTCCTCACTTCCAGCATACAAGGTTGGGTCATCTCCATATCACAGGTTATTAATGAGCCTTCCTCCAATCCTGATGCTACATTCTACTTCATAGAACCCAGCTTCTCTGCTGATTTGCTCAGCATACAGATTAAACAAGTATGGGGAGAGGACACAACTCTGGTGCACACCTTTCCTGACTTTAAACCATTGAGTATTCGCTTATGTTGTTTGTGCAACTGCTTTTTGATCGATGTACAAGTTCTGTAGCAGTACAATGAAGTGTCCTGGAATTCCCATGCTTCTCAAGATTATTCTTAGTTTGTTATGAGCCACACAGTTGAATGCCGTGGCCTAGTCGATAAAACACAAGTAACACAGCTTTCTGATATTCTCTGCTTTCATCCAAGATCCATCTGAGATCAGCAATGATACCCCTTGTTTTATGGCATACTGCATAACTTAAAATCAGGACAGGTGTGGGTCAGGGCTGTATCCTTTCACCATACTTGTGCAATCTGTATTCTAAACAAATCATCCGAGAAGCTGGATTTAATGAGAAAAAACAACAATAACAACAACTGTAGCATCAGGATTGGAGGAAGGCTTATTAACAACCTGTGATATGGAGATGCTACAACCTTAAAGAAGAAATGCTTATATTCATTAACCATAAGAAAGCTAAAATTTCAAATGAGATACCACCTCACCCTGAAATTTAAGAAAACTCACCTAGTGAAATTTTAAATAAACAGAAAATAATAAATGTTGGAGAGGATATGGAGAGATTGGAATACTCATAACATTGTCAGTGGGGTTGCAGAATTGTACAGTCATGGGTGTGAATCCTACCCATGCAGGCTTGAACCCCATCCATGTAGGGTTTGAGCCCATCCACTTCAGTGCCAGCTCTGTCTATAAAAGTGGAGATTTTCCTTTGGGGGCCCTAGTGTCATTGTGGGATAAGTATTGGGCTGCTAACCTCAAGGTCCATGGTTAAAATTCACCGACCACTCTGTGGGAGAAGGATGAGGCTGTATCTCCCATCAGGATTTCCAGTCGCGGAAACCCTAGGGAGCAGTTCTATCCTATCCTACAGGATCACTATGAGTCGGAGTTAACTCAGTGGCAGAAGGGTATTGTAATATCTTTATTGCTCTTTCTATTGTATATATTTCTGTGTTTGCATGGATCATTCTATTTTGTATTGTTTGTTCACATTTCTGTCTTGTGAGAGTATTATTTAATTTCAAGAAAATCACAGAAACTTTAATTAACAAATACATAAAAATGTGACTGCTGTTTCTTGACATATCCTCCATCTAGGCCTATAAACTTCCTCCCCCCCCCACCCACCATTTTATTGGGAGCTAATACAGATATACCATTCCATAGTTCAATCACATTAAGCCGTATTGTACAATTGCTATCACAGTTTGAAAATATTATCTTCCTTATTGAATTCCTTGCCATCAGCTTTTACACCCACCCCACCCTACTCCCCACACTGTACCCACCTGAAATCTTTATTCTACTTGATGACACTCAATGTCCATCAATCCTGGATTTCATATTTTGACAAACAGAAAAGAAGGTAACAAAAATTCAAGACAAAATACATCTGAGATAAACTCCAATATTAACAAACATGAAACAAAAAAATACAGAAAATGTTGAAAACCAGATCAGACTCAACTTGCATCAGAGGGGGGATCAATTGACAAGCTTGTAACTGTTCAAGTCAGGTTGATCGTTTTGATCATTTATCATTATCTCTCCAATGCACTCTTGTTTGGTAACCAGTTTCTTCCCATCCCTCTATGATGGATAGAAGCAAATTACCAGAGACTTTTTTCCTATGTAGATCTCACAAATGTTGGTCTCCCACTGTCATCCATAGCCTTCTGCACACCAGAATCTCATAGGTTAGGCTCTGATACCATGCCCTCCTTCGACTCCAGATTATATGATTTACAATCCTTTGGTCACTGATGGTGTGCTTTTTCCCTGTGGATTTAAGTAGTGGGCATCTAAATTAGATGGCTGCTTGTATGGAAACAAAGCATTAAGATCCCAGACACTATTTTATCTGTTAGCCAGGCACCATCTAATTTTTTCACCACACTTTGCGATAGCACCCATACCTTCTGTGTTCCTTTCCTGTGGGTGAGTGTTGAGCAGGGCCAGATGTAAGAATGAATTGTTCTTAAATTGGGGCTAGGATTCATGCGAGCTCCAAACCCATTCCTATATCTATGTTGTTGTTTGTTTGCTTTTTATATGCCGTTGGCTGCCTTTTGAAACCTTCCTGTTAATTTATGGTAGAGAGTCTTACCGATCAACTTCCTGGGCCATAAAGATGTTCCGTTATTATTGTTTTTTGAAGTCCTGTTGATAGAGGGATATTGGGCCAATATTATCCTTCCTTTTTTGCCTTTTTTAACTTTTTTACTGTGAATTCAGTGGTTTACAGAGAAGACCCATGTGCCTTTTCTTTATTTTTTAATCATTTTATTGGGGGTGGCTCTTATAGACTTTATGAAAGACCTGTGTTTTGTTCAACAACATATACATTTTGTTTTTATGTCATTGATTGCAAGTCCCACAATATAGCAAAACATCTCCACTTCCTCCCTGTGTTTCCTGCTTCCATTCCTATTTCTTTCCCAACCCTTCTGAATGCTGCCCTTGGACAAATGCTGCTCTTTTGCTATAAAATGTTTCTAAGGTGTGCATACCTCACTAATGTTATTGTTTCCCTTCTCAATCTGTCTACTATTTGATTGAAGATTTATCTTTGGGGGCGAGTTCCAGACTGTAAGGGTAGCTACCATGATCTCAGAGGCTGCACCAGTCTATGAGTATCTCCTGTGACTAGCACAGTACCTATCACTCACATAGCAATCACTCAATAAGGGTTTCTTACATGAATTAATGAGTGGATGGATGGATGAAAACATGTAATTTTATTTTCCTGTTTATCAAAGGGAAAAAACCTGTAAGACATCTAAAGTATGAAAGGGATAAATTTAGAGCTTATCTGTCTAGTCACCTATTTGGGCAAGCATCCTTTCTACCACATCCCTACCGAGGCTCAGCCAGCTTGAACATCTCCAGAAGAGAGGTTCTTTTCCTAAATAAATGCATTCTATTGTTAGATAGCGTCCATTTTTATGATTTGTGCTGTTGATTTAACCTGTATTCCTTGTAGCTTCTACCAATTTGTTGCATATCTTTGATTTGGAACAACACAAAACAAGTATACTACCTCTTTCATTGTTAAATCTTTTAAAAGTCAGCACGGCTTAGTTTAGTCTTCTTCTTTCCAGGGGAAACATATAATTGCTCCATCCCTTTCTTGTATGTCATGGTTTCTGTATCTCTTCTCATTGCAATCTGCTTCCTTGGTACATTTTCCCCAGTATCTCTCTGAAAAAATATATATTTGGACATGATGCCTATACTTGCACACATTAGTCTGACAAGCTAATACCACGCCAGGTTACCTTGCCTCTCACTCCAACCACCAATTTATATTTCCAGAGTACTCACTGTCCTTAAAGGGAAACTACCATATATACGCGAGTATAAGCCGACCCGAATATCAGCCAAAGCATCTAATTTTACCACAAAGACTGCATTAAAAAATATGCTGAAGTAACTTGGCTTATACAAGTGTATAGGTATATTCTTTGTTACATATTTACAGGGTGATCTAACCCTATTATAAAGTTTCATATAGTGGGCATGGGTTTATGGCTGTGTGAGAAAACATTTTTCCAAAAGGAAGCAATAAACAAACTAGCACTAGGAGACCAGGACACTATTATCTTAATGTACAAATTTGGTCTCCTAGGCAGGCTGAACTGTCACTAATTCAGGAGATGTGGGTGGGATAAAGAGGTAAAGCTTTTAGCTTTATGTGTTATGTGCAGATTGAGTCTAAAGGACACCCCCACCTCGTACCTCCACACATGGACATACAAAATTATTCCTTCGGTAAGTTTTGCCAGAGTTTGCTGGTAAATAATGAGACAGTGCAAGCAAGGTCAGGTAAAGGCCATGAAACAGAGCTGTATCTCAACGGAATCTAGCCCTCCTGTCCTAGGGAATATTAACATGTGCAAGAAGCTCTGCATCAGTAGATGAAGGGGCAATTATCGCACAGCTTGCTCTTTCAGGAGACACAGGTTAAATTATACCCACCTAGGTGGGCAAAGAGCGTTCTCCTGGCACTGGACCCAGATCCCAGTTTTTTCATGCCACGCTCTCCCACCATCTCTCATGACCACTGTGGCTTCAACTCTGTTGCTAAGGAAAAGACATGAAAACACTGCAGAGGGGTCTGGAGCCTCCTATCTTGCATATTCATAAAACACCTTTAATGACCGGCCTGGATTAAAAATAACTTAGTTCCATTTTATAACAAATGCCCATCAACCAGAAAAGAACTATATGGTAAATATTAGCCTGAATTCAGAAAGCGCGCAAGCGCGCGCACATACACGCTCAGTATCTTAAGGCACACTGGGCTTGTGCTGATGATTTTGATGATTTTTATTATAGGAAACTCCATAGGCTTGCTTTAGTCAGTCTCTTTTCTCACACGTATAAGAAGATGAACGAGACCCAAACTGCTCATTGCTCACCGAATACTGATCACACGGAGTCTCAGTTCAAAGTGAATCTCTACAATCTTACATTTACAAAGATTACAGAGAATAGTCTTTGGATTCCTGACAAACATAGTGAATCTTTTACCCTTTTCTTTCAGATGAGTTAAAGCACAAAGAGAAGTGAAAACCAGTGGCTCCTGTCTGCTCGTATTTTTTTTTGGTCTCTAGACATAAAGTATAAAATATTTGCTACCGTATTTTTTGGGTTTTGGGAATATAATTATTTTAAAGAAACAATTCTATAAAATAACAATGATGTGCTTTTCTATTAGTCAACTTGAGCAATTGTTTCACATGCTCTGGCTATTGGGTAAATGTTAAAATAGTCAGCAGTTAAACATTCCACTAAAACTAATACTAAAGTATATATATATATATATAT
>NW_022103917.1:7518559-7554273 GCF_000313985.2 Echinops telfairi
ATATATATCTTAAGGGTTTGTAGAAACTTTGAGCCAGAGGAGGGCTAGCATGATATGGGTGAACCTTAAATATTAGGATCTATTTGTTTTCCCAAACCACTATATGCTAGACACTGGACTAATCATTTGCATGCATTTTCTTTGTTAATATTCATGAAACATTAGGAGCTTGGTACTGCTACTATCTCTGTTATTAAGAGGAGGAACTTGAGGACCAGAGAGGTCAAATAACGTCTTCAAATCCACACAACTAACAAGTGGAAGAGTTATCTCTCTGTGCTGTCCATGCCCCTAGTTTAAGAAAAGGGGAAACAGAGACCCTGAGTGGTTAAGCTATTTTTTTTCAAGGACAACTACCTAAAAAACATAGCCAGAGTTAGAATTCTAGCCGCCTGATGCTTAAATCAGGGCTCTCTCTTCAGCTTCCAGCTCCTTAAGAAGATGGAATATATATTCCAGACAGTTGAATCAATGCTCTTTGTTTAACAAGATCTAAAACAAAAGCCCAGCATGAACTCACTTTGGCTTTGTCTGTAATGCTTTTTCATGAAAAAGTATAAAGCAAATCTTGTGTCTTTTCAAACAACCTTTCTTGGGCAAACTATTTGATAACGGCCATAAGCAAGGAAATGCAAGCAGGTTGATAGCAGGGCACAGGAGGACTGCCTTTGCACAGAAAATGCACTCAAATTGCACTCATAATAGATTTGAGTTCACTGACTGCTCTAGGCTCTGGTTCTATGGTACATCAATTACTAAGGAAAAGTTAAGAGCAGTTGTGAAAACAATTCTCAATATCTTGAGACAAATTATTTATTTAAAAAATAGGAAAATGTGTTTTGACTATTGTTTTTGGTGCTTAGAAGTTTAAGTAAGGTAGAGCCAAGTTCTAGGAATGGATTTAAATATATGTGTCATAGAAGGGTGAAGGTGCCACTTGGGGCTATAATTGATTTCTTGGTTTAGGCAAGGTTGTTGCAGGTTTAAATGATAATCAGTAACCTGGGTTTCAAATTTAACATCTAATGGTTACAAATTGTCCTTAGGTTGTCTTCTTTTACCCCCTGACCCTTGCACCCAAGTACATACAAATCAAAGCGGATAGTAAGTACTCAGTAATTGATTACAGAGTCAATGACTGATAGGTAGTTTGGGCTCCGATTATAAAGGTGCAACGGCTAGATGGATCCAATCTTCTGTAAGGACTTAAGAAATATAAACAAGAACATAAAATAGCTCTATCCTCTTTTATGGGTTTTTTGAATGGAATAGAGAACATTTTGCCGAGTGTTTAAAAAATTTTTTTTTCATTTGATTTTCTGCTTTTGCCATTGCTTTTCCCTTCTTCACACATGGGGTAGTGCTTTGTCCTTGGTTGCAGACGCAAAGCACTTTGATTTCCATCCCAAGAACTTGTCGTAGTACGATGCTGGAAAAACCGTTGTGTACACTTTGCTCATTCCAGTGATAGAGAAGCGCTCACCCCTCACACGTTGCCTAGAGATCTGTAGAGCCAGAAAAGCTAAAGGAAGTCCTAAGGATGGAAGCCTCTTCTAACCAATAGTAATCTGTCTTCACTCAAGGGCAGCAAACGACCTGGGAGAAGACGTTCATCTGCAGAGACAGATGGAAACAGGAATCGAGCCCTTGGGTATCATCCATTCTTCACTTAGACTTCCCTTTGGTTCAGCCTTCCATGAAGACATTTCCCCGAGAGTCATTTATAAACTTGAAAGGCAGCCAATTGATCAGAGGACTTGTTCAGATAGTCTAGGAAGGAGAGCTAGCTTTCAAATAACCTTATTATCTACCCATGCTCGTCCATTGCTTAGAGCTCCTTTGAGAAGGAAAGTTCCTTGATGACATCTTAAAACAAACAAATATGACCTTGCTCCTAAAGAGTTCATGCATCCATATATTGAATTAGCTTAGAAGAACTAACCCCCCCCCCTTTACTATTAAATGTCAAAAGCATGGACTCGCCCCAGGGTTTTTAGCACTCCTAGTCCCCCAGGCTTCGGGCTTTGACCTTCAAACTCTATGTAGAAATGGAGAAAATTCTTGGAACCTCAGTGATAGGTGCTCTAGGGACAAAAGAACAGTTTATAAAATGGGGTGGATAGGCTGAAGGAAAGCACATGCAGGTGAGCGAGAAAAGAGCTGAGTGCCTGCCAGGCCTGGCCCTGCCACTTACCATTGTGTGCTGCACACCTGCCCTCTCTAGGCCCCATCTAGACAGTGCATGGCTTTTGAGGTCCCTTGGTGAGCCAAACTTTTATGATTGAATAAAATTTCTGACTTCCTTATGACAATGGTATACGAAAAGCAGAGGAAATCAAAATAGCTTTCTGTGCAGCAAGATTACCAATTGCCACAGAGCTGGCTATTAACCAGTACCAGCATAAATTTCTGTGAGAAAAGCAGAAGCTCTCTTTGTTTGGCATTCAAACTGCCTAAGCATGTGTTCATCAGAATGCCATTTCCTTTTAGTAATTAAAGTCTCAGCAAAAAAAGCCAAGTGTAGCTAAACCTGTCTGGCATAAGTGTGTGCGATGTAGCAGTAGAAGAGCATAGGATTGGAGTTTGGGGTTTGGCGTTCAAATCATAGTTCCACCACCTACTAGCTGTGTGGCTTTGGGGATGGTGCTTAATCTTTCTGGGCCCCAGGTTTGTCACTTATAAAATAAGGTCCATTTCTCCAGAGTGTTATGAGAACTAAATGAGAAAATGTACCCAACTCCTAGCAGATGCTCAATAACTTAGTCCCTTCCTCTTCCCACCTATCTCCCAACACAATGCATAGAAAGCACAGTTACTGCTATATGTATACATATATATATTCTATTGATCATATAAGCAACATTTGAGAACAATTGGGTAAAGTGTCAGAGAGCAGATGAATGGTAAAGCACGAAAAGGGTTGCAAAAAGACTAAACTCAAATGGTCACAGAAGCTTTACAGTTCGCACAGTTTTAAAATGCATATGTAAAAAATAACAATAATAAATTTTAAAAATTAAGTGCATATGTAATATATGGTCTGTAGTGAAATATTTTTTTGTTCTAAGTGTCGAGATGAAGGTCTAGGTTCAGAGAAGGCAGGTGACTTATCTATAGTTACACATCGTATATAGAGAGGAGCTGAGACTTGAGTCTAGGTTTTCTGGTTCCAGGCCTAACTAGGCTTTTTCCAAATCAAAAAGGCCAAATTTGGAGAGGTAGTGAAGAGTAGGTTGGCAGAGAGCATGAGGCAAGAGGTATCATATTTCCACCATTTCCATCAATCTAGATACATCTGTTTTGCCTTGCTTGGAAATAGGCAGGATGCCTTTTCTTTTGTCTCATCCTCAAAGACTAGATCTAACCTGGTTAAAGAGTTTGCTCCTGCACTGTTCTCATTTCTCTGTTTCCAGAAGAGTTCTCGACTTTCTGTCTTTTCTTCTCACCTTTCCTCCTCTTCTCAATCCATTTCTCTCAGGTTCACAGCTCTACCAAATACCTGTAAGGGTCAGTATCAAGGTCAATAACATCTATCCTTACGAAATCCAAGTTATTTTCAATTTCCAGCTTTCTCCATCTCCAGCAGGATTTGACATGCCAGATTATTTCTCCTTCAGAAATGGTCTTTCTTATCCAGGCTCTCTTGGTTTTTCTCTTCTTTGGTCATTCCTCTTCCATCTTTTTTGATACCTTCCGTCCCCCCCCCCCCCAAGCACTTGGCTTCTAAATGCTAAAAGACCCAAGCCCCAATTCTTGAATCTCTTCTCTATATTAACTGTCTTTCTGATTTCATCTAGTCTCATATAGTACCACATATAGAAAATTCAGTTGATGCTCTTTTTATATGTCTACCCTGCCCATTTCTTATAGGCATACCATATCTTAAGTGGAAGCCCTCAGGAGCATTTTTAAGTTAAATATATTTTTAAAATCATTTAATTGGGGGCTCATACAACTCATCACAATCCATATATACATCCACTGTGTCAAGCACATTTGTACATTTGTTGCTTAATGTGGAAAAACCAGTATTTCGTGACTCCAAGATCCATGTTCTTATCCATTGTATTAAATTAGAGCTATTTTCTGGTACACTTCTATTATCATGGGCTGTGGTTGCATTATTAGATTTTCCTTTGGTCTCTTTGCTTTTGTTCTTATCAAAATGTGATTCATACTGTACTTGAGATTTTTTTTCATTTGAAGTACTCTTAGGACATGATGTGTTTTTGACAATTTACTTTTAAAAACTGAAATGTGGATTTTTTACTTTATGTTTGGTAAATTCCATCTTTTTGGTTTTGATGGCTCCTTATAGCATATCAACATTTTGTAACTTCTGCCACCCATTTTGTCTACTTTCTTCCCTGTCTTGGTATCTTCATAAATTCAGTAGACATCAATTAAGCAAGATATTTTCATCTAAGTCACTTTAAGAAAAGCTGAGCCATATACAATTGAGAGCTCTGTGACACTCTAATAGTTCGTTACAAAATTTCCTAAATCCATTCATCTACACTCTGCATAAAGGTACCAAACCAG
Source organism: Echinops telfairi (assembly GCF_000313985.2). Taxonomy (NCBI): domain Eukaryota; kingdom Metazoa; phylum Chordata; class Mammalia; order Afrosoricida; family Tenrecidae; genus Echinops; species Echinops telfairi. The sequence goes on from NW_022103917.1 coordinate 7,523,102, forward strand.
TTATAGATATAGTTATTCCAACTATCATATACCTTATATACTCGAATATAAGCCAAGGCAACTAATTTTATCACAAAAACAGGGAAACTCTTATTGACTCAAGTATAAACCTAGGGTGGGAAATGCAACAGCTACTAATCAATTTCAAAATAAAAATAGATAACAATAAAATTACATTAATTGAGGCATCAGTAGGTTAAATGCTTTTGAATATTTATTTCAAAGAAAAACAGTAGACTAGCACTGTTAGTGGAAAAGAGGGTCAACAAAAACAATATGGTATCAACAATAACTTTTTAAAAAAGTACATAAACCTTAACTTCATCAGCAACCAAGCTAAGACACAAGAGTTAAAATCCTTCAAAACTGGATTCCTCCTCCTCATCTGTATGTCCAGAGTGTCAGCTGCAGCTGGTGTGAGGTAATCAGCATAGACATTGTCCTCATCACTGAGATCACAGTCATCACTGTCACTGCTGTCGTTCTCATACAAAGCACCATCTTCACTGCCATTCGTAGCATTACTGATTCCACATTTCTTTTTTTTTTTAACATTTTATTAGGGGCTCATACAACTGTTATCCCAATCCATACACACATCACTTGTGTAAAGCGCATTTGTACATCATTTCTCAAAACATTTTCTCTCCACTTAAACCCCCAACATTAGGTCCTCATTTTTCCCCTCCCTCCCTGCTCCCCCCTCCCGCATGAGCCCTTGATAGTTTATAAATGGGTATTTTGTCATATCTTGCCCTGTCCGACGTCTCCCTTCACCCACTTTTCGGTTGTCTGTCCCCCAGGGAGGAGGTCACACACAGTTCCATGTAATCGGTTCCCTGTTTCGCCACTCACACCACTGGTCCTATAGGGCTCATCCGCCCTGGATTCCCTGTATTTTCAGTTCCTATCTGTACCAGTGTACCTCCTCTGGTCTAGCCAGTCTTGCAAGATCGGATTCGAGTCATGGTAGTGGGAGCAGGGAGGAAACATTTAGGAACTAGAGGAAAGTTGTATTTCTCATCATTGTTACATCGCACCCTGCCTGGCTCATCTCCTCCCCGAGACCCCTCTGCAAGGGGATCTCCAGTGGCCTACTAATGGGCTTTGGGTCTCCACTCCGCACTCCCCCCATCATTCACTATGGTAAGATTTTTTGTTCTGATGATGCCTTATACCTGATCCCTTCAACACCTCGTGGTTGCATAGGCTGGTGTGCTTCTTCGATTCCACATTTCTTGAAGGCACTTTGCCCCATGTCCTGTGGAATCTCTTCCCATGCATCATGAACCCACTTTGCTATCAATTCTATTTTGGCCTTCATCAGATTTCCAAGTTTTGTCAGTCAGGTTTGACCAGATGACATCTATCATGCCACATCTTTTGCACACAGTCTTTGAAAGGTTTATTTAAACACACATCTAGGGGCTGCAATATAGACGTAAGCTCACCTGGAATAACGGCCAAAGTAACTTGAGAAGACTTTGCCAATTTTTAAAATGTCATCAGATGTGTGGGCTCTGAACATATCCCAAACTAGCAATGATGGTTTTTTCTTTAGACTGCTCATGGTCGTCCATTCCAAATTTCTTCCAGTCAATTTTTTGTTCCGTCTTCATCCATCCAGCCTTTAATATGTGTGTGCACTGTAATTCGTGGTGGAAATTGGACCTTTTTAGGCATGGTTTTTCTTTTAAAAATAATGGCAGGCCGCAGCTTAGTTCCATTAGCCACACATGACAGAATGACTATAAAATGGTTTCTTTCATTTCCCATGGTTCTGAGTAAAACAATTTTGTCTCCCAAACGTGCCCTAGTTCTGTTGCTTAGAAGATCAAAGGTCACAGGTATTTCATCCATATTCCCAATATCTCCTAGGTCATAGTTACAGATCCTTCTTTGTTTTATGATGAATGAATGGAACAACATGAAGTTTTCACCGAGGTCTTTTGGCAACTTTTTTGAAATCTTTGTTCTTTGCTGCAAACATAAGGCAAACCTATTCATGAAGCGGGTACACCATCCTGCTGACACAACAAAATTTTCAATGCCTGTTTTTTAATTTGTTATCTTTAGCCATTTTAAGGGCATGTAAGTGAATTCCTATGCATGTTATACAGTATTCATTTTGACGACACTCCATAACCCATTTATGGAATTCAGTCTCTAGAGCCCCATATGAAGTCATTAAACCACATCGAGCTTTTTTTCCCTTTGAAATCTTTTCCAAGTCAGCTTTCATTTTCCACCACTCCCTCACTTGATTTTCGTCAACACAAAATACCCTACTTGCACTACTGTTATTGCTTTCTTCTGCTCTTGACACAACCTTAAGTTTGAAACTAACTTCGTATGATCTGCATTTTTGGTTTGGTCCAGGATTAGAAGTATTGAGATCCATTTCTAACAGGATGGGGGAAAAAAGACTTTAAAAAACAATGCCATACCATAGCAATTGAATTCTCAAAATATACTGTGAGCCCTACTCCAAAAATAAGCCCTAGTTATAGTTTTTAAAAGAGGTTAAAAACAGTGGTGGCCAGGCAACTATATATATAAACTATACATATAAACAAGTAAAATTAATTGGCAATAGAATGCAGCAAGATAGATAGACTTCACCACAGAAAACAGACACCCCCCCAAAAAAAGAATCACACTCAAAAGACACCACAAGACCCAAAACATGCTGGTTCACCAAGGGAGTTGACAGTCATTCAGGGTTTGGAAAGTTTGGTCTGATAATATTCCAGAATGTGATGGCATGACTACGTTTGCATAGAGTAATCTGTGTTAGGGCTCATACTATACACGCTGTGTTACTGCGTGTGCTGCATTACTACATACGCTGCCTTACCACATGTACACAATGCAGCTTGTATAGTTGAGGCCTAACACAGGCTGATGCTATTCCAGAATGTGATGACATGACTTTGCATAGAGCAGCCTGTGTTAGGGCTCATAATATACACTGGGTTGTGTCCACACTGTGTTACCGCCTATATATGGGAAGCACTAATACAACACAGCATGTATACATGAGCCCTAACACAGGTTGCTCTATGCAAGCATAGATAACACTGGGTCCAGATAGGGGTTAATAAGAAAATACAAAGTAAAATATAGCAAAGTAGGTACTGTAAATGAATATACTGTATTCCAAAACCAGAGATATACCGGTACTTGTATTCAGCAATGCTTGGGCGGAACAAGGGGGCATGACCAACCACAGGTAAGACTGTAAAGGCTACATCTTTGGTCACAGTCCTGGAGAAGAAGGGGAGAAGAGCGGCTGCAGTCGACATTCACCTGACAAGGATGCGGTGCGCCCCAGGTACCAGAACACAGAAGTGGGCAGATTCTTGCCCAGGACAGCACAGACAACACAGAGGCTGCCGGCGTGCAGGAGAAAAAATGAGCAGTGATATCAGCAGTCATCGGACCACCACAGAGGCTGCAGGCGCCGGCAGATGAGCGGGAGAGACCAGAGAACACTCGCATTGCACTGTAGAACAGGTAAGTGGGGCCCTCACGGGAGTCTAAGCTGAAGGGGGCTTTTACAGCATAAAAATGTGCTGAAAAACTCAGCTTATACATGAGCATATGAGGTACTTTTCTATTATCATTGATGTGTATGTTTGAAATTTCTCATAATAAAATATTGAGAATATAACAGGATAACCAATTTGATAGGTTATTTACATTAAAAAATGAGAAGATCGCCATAAAATTGGGATATATATTCACTTAAAGATTCAGAAGATCTGGCAATTCCATGGATGGAACTAAGCAGTGTACTGCAGATGTCATCAATTGCTTTTTCTTCCATGGGAAGAAATTGTATTGGTATTTTTCTTAAATATTGCCAGCTTCACTTACCTACAAGATTTGCTTAGACTTTTGTGCATGGGAGTTTTGACCCCTGACACATGATTAAATTTTCAGACATTGTCTTCAATTGGAACCTGGACTTCACCCTCAAGTAACTTAGCTTTTCTGAACCATAGTGTTCTCATCTGTAACACAAAGATCATCTTACCACCTACCTCATAGAACCTTTGTGGATATTAAATGAAACAATATATAGTTTCTAATAAATAAGATCCTTTCGTGAGGAATTGAATCAAAGATGTAATTTCAATGAGCAGGAAATAGAACAGGGCTGACAGAAACATGAAAGATGAGCTGGAATTTAGGATTAAAGGGTTGGGTCGGAATAACATGCACTTTTAAGTAAGGACAATGGAGGTAATGACTAGACATTTGAGTTGTAGTTTGTATTAGGTACCTGAAGTTAGGGAAGTTCAGTCCACATTAAAAGTCAGGGCTGGCAGGACAGCTTAAAGGAGTTTCCTTTAAAGAGGAGGCAGAATCATAAGATTGGGTGAGAACTTGAAGCAGACAGTAGAGAGGTAGGTATACGTTTAAGTAGTAAATATCAACAACCACTTACCAATTAGAAGCAGAAAGAGAAAGGGAGACAGAGAAGTAAGAGAAACAAGAATGTATTCTCAAACTCAAGAGAAGAGAACTTTATAAAGGAGAGAGAGACATGCATAATCAAGTTTGAGGAAATATAATGTAGAAAAGGGGTTTCCACCCACCAGTCAATAAACAGAGAGACTACCAGGCCCCAATAAAGGATCCCTGATAGCCACTGCCTACTCCTTCTGAATTATAGGCAGGAGGCTACAATCTTCCATATGAAAACTATGTGTGTCATGCGTTTTAGGGAATAGAAGGATCATCTGGGGGTTCTCCTGAGGCGGAAGCAATCTGCACTGCCACAGGAAAGAGAAGCAACATGTCTGTTGTATTTTAGGCACTATCACAATCTGGAGGAATTAGGAAGTGAGACAAGATTCTAAAACATCCAGGGCTTCCTGTAAGGCGGCGGCTCTCTGAGCATACCTTCATTAAGGAAGAAATCAGAAAGAACATGCAGAGGAGACCTGCAGCTCCGGATAGCTGATGAATGTGTGGCTTTTGTGAGCCAATTACCCGGATGGAGGAAACAAGAGTGCAAAATCCACACGTGGACTTAAAAAAAGAGGGAGAGAAAATAGAGAATTTTAGAAATTAGAATAAATTCAAAATCAGTCCCAAAGGAGATCTAATGACAAGGTGCTGCATTCCAACCTAAGTCTAAAATAACCTCCCTGCCATCTGGTCAATGCTGACTCATCTAGTGACTCCCTTGTGGTTTTCCAAGACTCCACCTGTTGATGGGAGCGGAAAGTCCAGTTTTTCTCCCTCGGAGCTGCTGGTGGTTTTGAACTGCCAACAATTTGGATTGCAGCCCAATGTATAAGCACTTTACAGTGGTCTTTGTCTGACACTATGACTGTTCACATTCCTAGACTATGGACAGTGAGTATTCACCGGAGACTCAATCCACAGAGGGACCTTGCAAATGGATGGTGGGCTTCCACTAGCATCCACAGCCACACGTATATAGCAATGAGTCAAACTGCTCTACTAGCAGCTCAGGGCAGTATCTGGCACACAATCATCAGAAAGGGGAACAATGAGTTCTCTGCTCCCCAACCACAAGCTGATCAGCCCCTCTCAGAGCACTGAGGGCTCTCCAGTGCCTAACCTTAACAAGGATGAGCTCCCTCTTGTCTCCGTACCTGTCCCAAGTGAACTGTACCCCAACTAGCATATCCAGGGGCTGATGGCACCCTTTCGTCCACATCCCCAGGACTGAAAGTGCAGTCTAAAAGATAGGCAGACAAGGCAGGAATTGTGCACAGCATGAGAAGCTTTCAAAAGGGGGACTGAATCATCCCAGGTTCCTCATTGCTTCTTTGTGCCCTGAAGGGTCACTGGCCTACAAATTCCTGGCCGGAGACTCCAAAGAGTTCACCCACTTACCCCTGGGAATGGCTCAGGTGAAAATTCCCATCTCCTGAAGTTCCCTGGGGCGAAATGAGCTTCCAGACCGTCTGAAGCTTTTTGTTTCGTTCCCCCCTTCTTTCCATTGTTTTGATAACTTACTGCACAGTCGGAATAGGAGTAGAACCAACTCTAATAACCACACCCAACAAAGACCACAGAAGGCAGCCAGGGGACAGTGTCTTGGGAAAAATCAGCAGTCAGTTCAGACTTTGGGCTTTGGGCTCTGGGATTCTTGTTGGGGGTGGTGGTGGGGGTGGGGGTGGTGGGTGTGGGTGTGGGTGTGTGTGTCTTTCCATCCTTGCCTCTTCAAAAGCACTCTGGCTGTACTTCTTCCAAGACAGACTTGTTGGCCCCTTTGGCAGTTCACGGTACTTTCAATATTCTTTGCCAGCACAGGTCAAGCTCATGGAATTTTCTTCGGTCTTCCTTATTCAGTGTTCAATTTTCACATGCATATGAAGTGATGGAAAAGAGAATGGCTTGGGTCAGGTGCACCTTAGTTCTCAAATGAACTTTCCTCTTTTTCAACACTCCTGTGCAGCAGATTTACCAAATGCGAGGCAAGGCAACTAGTCTGCCTAGCTCACTTCATTTAGTGAAATGGAAATGTTCCAAATCCTAGCTATTTTAATTTACAGCAAACAGTAAGAGAATCTTCACACATTTCTGAATTCATATATGGAATCAATTTAAAAAACAAATTTATTAGGACCTAATCTAGACATCATACAATTCGATAGTTCAGTCTTATTTAGAAGTGTTGTATAATCACTACTATAATTAGATTTGAAACATTTCCTTCCTTCTTGTACTCTTTGTTATTGTTACCCCATGACGCCCCAACCTCCCCTGCCATATCCTCCTGAAACCCTTAATCCAGTTATTGCCTCTATAGATTCGCTCACCCTGTGTTTCATGTACTGAGAAACATAGAAAAATACACAATCAAGAGTCAAGATACCATGACTCGAATTCGATCTTGCAAGTCTGGCTAGACCAGAGGAGGTACACTGGTACAGATAGGAACTGAAAATACAGGGAATCCAGGGCGGATGAGCCCTATAGGACCAGTGGTGTGAGTGGCAAAACAGGGAGTGTAAAGGGAGAATGGGTAGGAAAGAGGGAACCGATTACATGGAACTGTGTGTGACCCTGGGGGACAGACAACCGAAAAGTGGGTGAAGGAAGACGTCGGACAGGGCAAGATATGACAAAATACCCATTTATAAACTATCAAGGGCTCATGAAGGAGGGGGGAGTGGGGAGGGAGGGGAAAAATGAGGACCTAATGTCGGGGGTTTGAGTGGAGAGAAAATGTTTTGAGAAACGATGTACAAATGCACTTTACACAATTGATGTGTGTATGGATTGGGATGACAGTTGTATGAGCCCCTAATAAAATGTAAAAAAAAAAAAAGAGTCAAGATACCTTCCAACAATAACAAAATACAACAGAGATAAACCTCAGTTTGAAAGAAAACAGAAAACATTAAAAACCAGAACAAATTCAAAATGTGTCAAAAGGAGCTCAAATGATAAGGTTTTAACCAATCAAGTCAGAGTTTTCATTTTAATCTACTATAATTGTCTCTACAATACTCTGTCTGATAACCAGGCTATTCCCATCCCTTGATTATGATCAGAGGGCAATCACCAGAGGCTTATTCTGCATGTAGCTGCTGGCAATGTATTTTGGGCTTCCACTTTCATTCAGAGCCTTCTGCAAACCAGAATCTCACAATTTAAACTCTGATACCATTTGTCCCCCACCCCCTCCCACCCCTGCTTTGGATTTGGATTCTATTATTTGCAATCCTTGGCTCATGCAGGCTGATGTGCTTCTTCCATGTGAGATTAGTTGAAGCCTCACTTAGATGGCTGCTTATTTGAAAACAAGCCTTTAAGACCCCCAGATGCTATTCTTTTTGATAGCCAGGCACCATCGAATTTCTTTATCACACCTTGCTGTAGCACCCATATCTTCCATATTTCCCTTATTGGAATGGAGCCATATCCTAAGAACTAATTACTCCAATATAAGTATTGGAGTAAGGATTAAGTGGAAATCAGTTTCTTAAGGTTTACCCAGAAACTAAGCTATTTTCCTTTCCCAAATGCCAGTTGCAAAGGTTCCATTAGTCCATTGACAGATGTTGGTCAATTATCCAGGTATCTTGGGTTTCTTTCTAAAATGTTGCTAAACACCACCTAGGACAAAAAGGATTTGTGCCTTGACCACAAAAGAAGAAACACTGGTGTTGCAATGGTTAAGTGCTCAGCTGGTACCCAGAAGATCAGAAATTGGGACCCCCAGCTGCTTTGTAGGAGAAAATCGGAATCACAGCCTAACAAAGCCCATGAGGGCAGTTCTACTCTTTCATATAAGGTTGATAAGAGTCCAAATTGACTTCGTGGTACACAACATCAGTAATCACAAGGATGCTGACACTGTATTTGTCATGGGTACTTTGTTAGCTCTGAAAGTGATCAGTTTTTAAATAAATCAGAATTACCAGGTATAGACAGTATGTCTCAGAAAAACTAGAATCTTTTAAAGTATATTTCAAAATTAGTTATTAATTAGTAAATGTTTGAGAATTTTAAAAAATGATGTCTTAAATATCTAGTGATGCTATAACAGAAATACCACAAATATTAACAAGGAGAAATTTATTCACTCATCATTTGGGGGGGCTTAAAATCCAAATTCAGATAAAGGTTTTCTCTTTCTATTGGCTCTGAAGAAAGTTCCTTGTCTCCCGTCAACACCCATGATCCCAGCATTCCTTGGACAGCTATGTGTATCTTGGCATCATTTACCTCTGAGTCCAGGAGGTTCTTAGCATAGGGACCCTGAATCCAAAGGATGTGCTTCATTCCCAGCTCTTCTTTCTTGGTGGTAGTCAGGCCCCTCTGTTTCATTGTTTAATCTCTTCTATCTCTCCAAATATATGAACTCAAGACATAACCTAATCCCTTAGATCAGTGGTTCTCAACCTTCCTAATGCTGCGACCCTTTAATACCCCCAACTATAAAATTATTTTCATTGCTAATTCATAACTAATTTTGCTACTGTTATGAATCGAGTGACCCCTGTGAAAGGGTTGTTCAATCCCCGAAGGGGTCGCGACCCACAGGTTGAGAACCACTGCCTTAGATGGTTTCTAGCCCCATCAACATAACTGCCTTTGTCTTGCATCAACAGGAGGGAGGTTAGGATTTACAACACATAGACCAATTACCTCAGGTCACAAAATGCAGCATAATTACTAAACACTGAGAATTGTGACCTAGCCAAGGTGACGTGTGTATGTGTGTGTGTTTGCTGGGAGAGGGAGGGGGGCACAATTCAATCCATACAACAAAACATCAAAAAGCTCTACCACAAACCAGACTTTCACTACCCAACTATTTTGGCACAGGTTGCTATCTTTTTCATCTCGAATAGTATTAAACATAGTTTAATTCGGATTGCAAAGTTTTGCTTCAAACAGAAACCCAGGTAAGACTTTGTTGTATAGTAGCTTGCAAAAAATTTGTCCTAGGTAAGTTGCAATCACTTGGCCTTGAAAAGGAAGAGACTTCAAGAGAGTCTAATGTACTCAAATGAAAATATAAATAACACTCATTTGCATTTAAGGTCACCCATCTTCTTTTATTTCATTCTTTAACACACTCTCTAACCCTAACCTATTGCACTTTGTTATATTTTTCATAGATTTTTTTTTGTTTTCATGTATAGTCAACTCTTGATTATCTCAATTCAGCAGTACAATTGAACAAATATTTATTGAGCACATTCTAATAGCACAGCTCATCTACAACAGCAGACCATTAAAATAATTCATATTTAGTTTTGTAATACATTATGATTCTATTATAAAAATATCTTGATTTGTATAGCAGTTGATAATTTTCAGAGTACTTGCACATGCATTAGCTTATTTGATTTCATGTAGATTCACTTCCCTAGTTAGGAGAGGCTGATTTGGCTTGGCCTGATTGATATTAATATTAATTTGCATTCACTAAGCACACACTGGCTGAACAGCAGGAGCAGGCGGCTGCTGGCGTGTGCTGGGGAGAAAGGGAATCTGCGATTACAGCTCCGAGGTGGACAATAGAACTGATGCACATAATGGGGCAGTAATGACCACACAGCCACACTGGCATATATGCCTTAATTTATTTTTCCATTGCTATTAACTACTGAAACAGGCATCTTTGAGGTTTGAAATGGGCAGCTAATTATGATGGGCAAATAGGATGGCATAATAATTGTGTTTGGATGAGTCACTCACTGGAGATTTACGAGTTGAGGAAACCTTTGTGACTAACAGTATTGATTGGAAAAAGGAATTAGATGGAAATGCAGAAAGTAAACGCAGGAAAAAGACTTGCGCATCAGTTCAGAAAGTGAAAGCCAATGGCCGACACTCTGTTAGCGAGGAGCATTGTAACACAGATCTGTTTGCTTCTGGAATCTCACTTGCACTTTCGTGTCACTGGCAGGGCTGTCGGAAGACTACAGTGAATGTGAGGGTTTGCCTGGAGTGTGGGTTCAAATTCTAGGCGCTGCCCTTGTCAACTAGGAACCCAGAGGTAATGGTACCTCCCACGTCACAGAAATGTGAGGCTCCCAGGGGAGAATTGGGTAAAGGGCTCATCAAAGGGCCGGACACACAGCAAGAAATGGCAGTTTTTCTTTGTAGCAACTTAAACATGGATTGTTACCGATCATTTATTTTGGAATCTTCCCACCCTACAATGCCATTCAAATTGAAGAAGTTGTAGCAAGCATCCTTCAGTTCGCCGGCAGGAGCAGGTGAAGTGGTACCGGGCCAGTTAACTAGGAGGGCAGAAAGGCCATCATTCCTCTTCCTTCAATAAAAGCCCCTTGTTTTCTATTGAGTGTGGATCACAAACAGGCTTGACAGTCATGATGAAAGAGGTGGTCTCTGGGTTTGCAACCCAGGATGGCAAGAGAAGGCCCGATGTGGTTTAGGCCCAGAGAGAGAAAAAGAAACACAATAAACAAGCAACAACAAAAACAAAATGAAGAGAAACTCACTGTCACCAAGTGACTGCTGACTCATAGGGACCCTATAGGACAAGGTAGAAGTGCCCCTATGAGTTTCCAAGACTGTAACTCTTTACTGGAATACACAGCCCCGTCTTTATTCTGCAGAGTGGCTGGTGTTTTCAAACTGCTGGCCTTGCAGTAACAACCCAACTTATAACCACTATGCCACCAGAGCTCCAGAGAGCCAAGAGAGAAGCCCACTGACACGAGGACCTATAGGAGCAAATCAGTGTGATTTGACTGTGCGAGGCCTCTGCTAGGAGAGAAACACAGATAATAAGGGAAAGAAAGGATGGTAGGAGAGATGCTCAGAACCAAGGAAGTTGCCAGAACTGAAGACGTGTTTTACTCAACATCATTTGAGATTAAGGCAATGGAATAAAAAATACAAAGGAACCGTGATGGCTTAGTTCAAGTTTCTTCACACAGGGAAGTTGCTGTTAGCTTCTTCAGGGTCTCAGAACCTTTTGGAGGTTCAATGAAAATGGTTAAGTACCTGAAAGACTGGGGGTTCAAATAGGAAGTCCCGGCAATCTACTTCCGAACCCCTGTGTAACACTGCCCTGCTCTGGTACACATGAGGTCTCTATGAGTCTCAATCCAGGCAAGAGCAACTTTGTTTTTCAAGCTCAGGTTAAGAATTTCTGCTATCAGAATATCATTAAAATGTGCTGAAGTTACAAATCTTAAACACCAGAAAAAAAAGCCCCAGTGTATACCTCAATGGAGAGTGAAACAGGAAGATGGTAGTTAACCTCTCTCATCACTTTGAATTGAGTTAAAAACTCACTGCCATTGAGTTGATGTCAACTCATAGTGAGCCTACAGGACAGGGTAGATCTGGCCCTGTGGGTTTCTGAGACTGTAACTCTTTACAGGAGTAGAAAACCTGTTCTTTCTTTCTTCCTTGGAATGGTTGGTGGTTCTGAACTGCCAACCTTGCAGTTAGCAGACCAACATATAACCACTACGCCACCAGGGATCTGTACATGGACCTTGCCAATCCTCAGCAACTGTGCTATTTGGCTATAGGACAAGGAACTAGCAGGCAGATCCTCAGGCCTATTCTAATGTAGAAGAAGAAAAGATGCGGTTTCTTAATTGGGCAAGAGATAGTCTCAGGATCTCAGCTCAGAATCTGCCCTCTACCACTTGACATTCTCTACATTTTCATGAAGAGCAGTTAGAATTGGACCCCAGAGCCATGGTTTATTTTCTGTCCTACCTTTTTCCCTTCTTCATCTCTGCCACCAGCCCAGACCATGGGAAAGATGAAAGACTAAGCACTTCAATGGCCACAAATCAAGTCACCACCATAAATAATGGAATATTTCTTGTTTGGACACTTGAAAGTTCCACAACTCCAGAAATAGCAATTTAAATGACTTAATTTTCTTCTCCATTGACTTTAATGAAGATCTCCTTAAATGCAGCCATCCGGCAAGCCTAAACTCTCAAACAGTGCTGCAAATATTTGGGGCCAGGAGTGTCTGAGAAATAGACTATGGTTATGCGACTGAAATATGAATTTGGATGAAATGCACTCATGAGAAAGCCCTAAAAGGATAGGTACTTATTTTAAAAGTTAAGATACTCCAAGACAACAGTGGCGGCATTTGAAATGCTTGACACAGAGGACCCAAAGTCAGGAGATAGATTCTTCTTCCTGGTTTGTTTTCTGTTCCTTAAAGGACAGCTGTAGTATCTACCTGTTATCTTGCGATGTTTGGACTATTGGATTATCCCCTTTTTGTTCTTGAAGGGCCAACCAAACCCAAACAGGCACGAATGAGTTCTCATAGGCTTCCCATGTGAGTGCCAGCATTCAGGGGACCCTGGGACATCTCCCAGCCAAGTGATGTCATTTGATGCTGGAGGACACGGGTGCAGAGACAAGAAACGCTCCATTGGAGACAGTGGGAGCCTGGGTAAAGGTTAAAATAAGGAGAGGATAAAACCTTTTCTGGAATGTCACTCTTCGTTCTTCTTACTTAGTATCATAACCTTTGTAGATGGGATGAATTCCCTAGTGGTGGTACAGTTCTTTTGGTGGAAGTATAGAGCTGTTTTATAATAAAATGCCATCGTCACCGAGGCTTAGTTGATGGGTGTTAGAAAGCACGGGGAACAACAGAAGTGAAGATTCTCAGCTTAGAAGCAGAGCCCAATTTTAGCTTTAAGATAGGGGTTGTTAGTGCCATTGAGTCGGTTCGGACCCATAGGGACCGTCTGCACAACAGAGCCAAAGACTGCCCGGTTCTGTGCCGTCCTCACCATTGTTCCTGTGACTAAGCCCATTGTGGCAGCCATGGTGTCAATTCTTTGCATCAAGGGCCTCCCTCGTTTTCACTGCCCCTTCACTTTACCAAGCATAATGTCCTCCTCTGGGGACTGGTCTCTCCCGACAACCTGGTTGCCATCCTTGTCTCTGAGGAGAATTCTGGCTGTACTTCTTCCAAGACAAGCATTTTTGTCTTTTATCATTCCCTGATATTTTCAATAGTTTTCTCCAGCACAATTCAAATGCATCCGTTCTTGGGTCTTCCTTATTCAATGTCCAACTTTCAGATGTGCATGCGAGGCAATGGGAAATACATGGCTAGGGTCAGGCATACTTTAGTCCTCAAAGTATCATCCTCGCTTTTTCAATACCCTAAAGAGATGCTGTGTAGTAGATTTACTCAACGAGAGGCATATTTTTATCATTGCTGCCTCTGAGTCTTGATTGTGGAGCTAAGCAAGACAAAATAATCCTTGACAACTGCAAACTGTTCTCTATTGGTCCTGATGTTACCTATTGGTCCAATCGTGAGGATTCTGGTCTTTTTTTACACAGAGTTGTAATCCATACTGAAGACTACAATCGATCTTCATTGGCAGGCGCTTCAAGTCTTCCTCACGTTCAGCAAGCAAGGTTGTGTCATCTGGATATGAGTTGTTAATCAGCCTTCCTCCAATCCTGACGCCACATTGTTCTTCATATAATCCAGCTTCACTAGTGATTGGCTCAGCATCAAGGGGGAATGACTATGGTGAGGGGATACAACTCCGACACACCCCTTTCCTGATTTTCAGCCAGACAGTGTTCCTTTGTTCTCTTTGAACAACTGCCTCTTGATCCACATGAGCACAAGGAAGCGTTCAGGAATTCCCATTCTTCTCAAGTCTATCCATAGTTTGTCATGATCCACAGAGTCAAATGCCTTTGCGTAGTCAATAAACACAAGTAAACGTGTTTCTGGTATTCTCTGTCTTCACCCAAGATCCATCTGACATCAGAAATGATATCCCTTGTTCCACCTGCCCTTTTGAATCTAGCTTCAATCATTGGCAGTTCCCTGTCAATGTACTGCTGCAACCATTAATGGAAGATCTTCAGGAAACTTTTACTTGTATGTGATATCCATGATATTGTTCTATGATTTGATCATTCTATTGGGTCATCTTTCTTTAGAATGGGTACAAATATGGATCTCTTTGAGTCAGCTAGCTTCCCAAATTCTGACAAAGACAAATGAGTGCTTTCTGTGCTTTATCAGCTTTTTGAAACCTTTTAATAGGTATCCAATCAATTCCTGGAGTCTTCTTTTTGGCTAATGCTTTCAGCAGCTTGAACTTCTTCCTTCAACCTCATTTGTGCTTGCTCAGAAGCTACCTCCTCAAATGGTGGACTGTCGGCCAGTTCTTTTTTTGGCACAATGACTCTGTATTGTTTCCATCTTCTTTTGATGTTTCCTGAGTCATTCAATCTTTTTCCCATAGAATCTTTCAATCTTGTGATCGGAGGCTTGAAGTTTTTCTTGAATTCGTTCACTTTAAGATCTATTGAGCATGTTTTTCCCTTTTGGTTTTCTAATTCTAGGTCTTTGCACACTTCATAATATTTTGCTTTGTCTTTTCCCTCTGCCCTTTGAAAATTCCTATTAAGCTCTTTGACTTCATTATTTTTTCCATTTGCTTTAGCTACTCAATGATGAAGAGCATATTTTAGATTCTCTTCTGGTATCCACACTGATCTTGTCTTTCTAATGGCTCTTTTCTTTCTTTATGAATGAGGGCCTTGATGTTCTCCCAGAGCACATCAAGTATTCTGTCATTAGTGTTTAATTCATCAAATCTGTTCTTGAGATGGTCTAGAAGTTCAGGTGGAATTGACTCAAGGTCATCTTTTGGCTCTTGTGGACTTGTTTTAATTTCTTCAGGTGTAACCTGAACTTACATATGAGTAATTGATGGTCTGTTACACAGTTAGCCCCTGGTCTGGTTTTAGCTGTTGATGTTGAGCTTCGCAATCGTCTCTTCCTGCAGATGTAGTCATTTTGAATTCTGTCTAATCCATATGGAGAAATCCATGTATTTGCTATGAACAAGATGTTGGCTTTGCAAAATTCTATCATGAATTCTCCAGCTTCATTTCTATCACCAAGACCATATTTTGAAAATACTGTTCCTTTTTGTTTCCAACCTTTACATTCCATTCGCCAATTGTTAGCAATGTATCTTGATTGCATGCTTGATCAATTTCAGTCTGAAGACTGTTGAATTCTTCGATTTCTGCACTACTAGTTTTTGTGGTTGATACATAAATTTGAATAGTACATTTATTGATTGTATTTTCTTGAAGACAGATATAATTCTATCACAGGCAATATTGTACTTGATGATCATTCTTGGACAGTCCTTTTTGACAATGAATGCCATGCCATACCTCTTGATCGTGTTGTTCCCTGCATAGTAAAACATAAGGTTTTCTGATGCAAAATGGTCAGTACCAGTCCATGTCAGCTCACCAATGCCTAGGATATTGATCTTTATGGGTTCTATTTCACTTTTGAGTACTCTCAAATTTCCTTGATTCCTATGTACACATTCCAAGTTCTGATCATTAGATTTTTAAAAATCATTTTATTAGGGGCTCATACAACTCTTATCACAATCCATACATACATCAATTGTGTGAAGCACATCTGTACATTCATTGCCCTCATCATTCTCAAAACATTTGCTCTCCACGTAAGCCCCTGGCATCAGCTCCTCATTTTCCCCCCTCCCTCCCTGCTTCCCCCTCCCTCATGAACCCGCGACAATCCATAAATTATTATTCCACCATATCTTGCCCTGTTCGTCATCTCCCTTCACCCACTTTTCTGTTGCCCGTCCCCCAGGGAGGAGGTTATATGTAGATCCTTGTAATCGGTTCCCCCTTTCCACCCCACCCTCTTTCCACCCTCCCGGTATTGCCACTCTCACCACTGGTCCTGAAGGGATCATCTGTCCTGGATTCCCTGTTTCTGCTTCCTATCTGTACAATGTACATCCTCTGGTCTAGCCAGATTTGTAAGGTAGAATTGGGATCATGATAGTGGGGAGGGGTGGGGGGAGGAAGGATTTAGGAACTAGAGGAAAGTTGTATGTTTCATTGTTCATTAGCAGATTTTTGCAGCTGTTTTTCCTTACCTTGAATCCTGACCCATCAGCAAATTAAGATTGTAAAGTCTCCATTTCCACGGGCTTTCACTGACTCATGTCACTATGGGCAACTCCACTCCAAGAAAGCAGCTCCTCCTCAATCACATTTCAAGTGCCCCCCTGACCCAAAGGGCCCATCCTCCAGCGCTGTTGCTGCCAATGTCCTGTTTCCCTTCATTGGGCTTCTAGTCTCTGACAAAGCTTTGAAGCTCGGCATAACGTTTTCAGTGGCTACCTCCTCTGAAGTAGGGAGCAGAGTTCTTTAAGTTGAGTCCTTTAAATCAGTTTAAGATTGGGATTATTTTTTTAAGACATTTTTTGTTGGAGTCGATGTATTAGCAGTGGGTTTGGTTTGGGGCATTGTCTGGGATGAGCGTGACCCTGGTTATGAGGCCATTCCTTTGTGCATTTCTTGGGTTTGTATGAGAATCTGGAGATCACATTAACAAAAGTGTGTTTAGTATTCTTTTAAAAATATTGGCAATATTACATGACTGTGGTTACTTTGCGTCTTCTAATAAATTGGCATTTAATCACAAGTCTGTCCTGGGGTTAATGCCATAACTATCAAGCCCTGAAAATCCCCTTTTCTTGCAGGTATTTTTTAGCACACAAATTTCAAAATTAATTTCCCTGGAGAGTGTCACTAAGAGTGACACAATTGTCAATGTGGATCAGTACATCTCTACTTCGCCATATCAAGATTGAACTCAAAGGAGCCTAAATGATTTGGCTGGATGGGAGCTATTGGCAACAGGCTGCAAGAATGTGGGACGGTGGGTGAGTAGGGGTGGGGGTGGGTGGCGGGGTGGGTCAGACAGAACCAAACACAGAGTCCTGCACCTTCCCAGTCACAAAATTAAAGCCTCTCTTGTGCATTCATCTGATACTCTTTGACTCCTTAGAGTCTTCTTGCTTTGGGTTTGGTGATGTTTACTCTTCTTGCCAGTCCTCATGAGTAGTTACAGGATGTTCACAGAGAAAATACTGTGCACAATAGCTTGTGTTTATTCAGTCTTAACTATGTGGTAGGTACTGTTCCACACACATTACGCACATCATCCCATTTTATCCTCATAATAACATTCTGAAGTAGCTATTGTAGAGATCCTCATTTTCTAGGCAAGAGATTCCAAGGATGTCACTGCTCACAGTTATTCATTTAATATGTAGCAGGTTTAGAACTTCAATTTAGGTCATCCTGACCGCAACACTCATGGCATACTGGCTTCTACCTCTTCGTAGATGCCTTTATATAGAAACATTACTTTGATAGGTTCACTCGAACACTCAGGGCAATCGAACATCACTCTGCCCCTCCAAATAGATATTGAAGTCCTGGCCCTTGAACCTGTGCATGTGACCCAACTGGGGGAAAGTTTATACTTCTGTTCTGCTAATGAAGTCATATCAAAGTAGAGTGGGCCCTAAACCACTGAAAAGAACAGAATAGACAAAGGGGAAGATAGATGCCTTGTGTGGATGGTGTAGAAGCAAAGGAAGTAGGAGAGAGGTTCAGAAAAGGAATCAATCTAGCTAAGGCCCTGACTTGGATTTTTAGCCTCCAAAGCAATGAGAAAAACATTTATGTCATTTTAAGCCACTCACTTGTGGTACTTCTGTTATGCTGGCACAGCTACTAGGAGGTCATTGGCCTGAGTATATGGTAGCCCCAGACCTCTATCCCTCTCACTGCCATCAACTCAATTCGACTGGGGCTAGACCAGCTTGGTAAAGCCAATGAGAGAGCATTTTTTTCAGATGTTCTTTGCTTCATTGGGGCTAGAAAAGAAAGAACGAATGAAAGAGAAAAGAAGAAAGCCTGCAACTCAGGGAAGCAGATTTGAGGCAAGAAGACAACATTCAGACTTGGGCAAAACAATCCGTGTATTTCAAAAGGCAAATACCTTGGTCCTATATAGAGAGATGTTCATTCAGTAATTGTGCATCAACTTGCACAAGTTGAGCTAGACATTCTGAATGGAGCAGCTCAGTCCTTTGCATCCCAAGGAGACTTGCCGGTTTCTCATTCCCACTATTTCATCCCAGCATAGCCTGGCCTGCCTTGGAGATTGCTGTTTTTCACTTCTCTTTCTTACAGAGTAGAAGCTTATCTGAAATGGGCGCAGAAGTTAAAAATAAGCACTAGCACTAGGTTCAGGAGCTAGTTTGAATATATGTGGGTAGGAGTAGCTTGAAACCACTAAGTGGCTAGGCAATACTTCAGACAATGTAGAAAATAATCATCTTGAACTCTACCCAGAAACAAGCACTCTTCTTATTTTAGCACAGTCTCTCTCCTTCTTTAGTTCCCTCTTGATTCTGATGGTTCACTGGACAGTATATGTCCCTTTCTCGTGGGCCAGTGTATCAAGTGTCCCCAACAAATCAAGTAGCACTCATTTCTTTAGCATTTCAAAGAGCTGCCAGAATCCTCAAAGTGGGAAATCACCTTAGAGTTGTATGGTACAAACCTCTAATTTCACAGATGAAAAGACTGAGGTGCAGGTAGGAAGAAGTGTGATCTTTCAAGCTTGCAGACATAGTTAGTAGCCGGGCCAGGATTTGAGCCTGGTCACCCAAAGGTCCAAGTCGTCACACACTGTATTACAGAAGAGGCTCCCTTAATGTCTCAGAGAAAAACAAAAACTGGCTACGAAAAGATGATTTATGCTGAAAAATGTTGCGGCCACAAAGTGCTTCTTTTGTGTGTGTGTGTGTGTGTGTGTGTGTGTGTATGTGTGTGTGTGTGTGTGTGTGTGTATGTATGATTTCTTTGATGCCTATTTTCATGTCTCTGTGTTCCAGACATGTCCATCAAAAGGGAGCAAAATGGCTGGAGGCAAGAGCCAAAGAGGAACCCAAACCATAAAGCAAACTCACTGCCAGGCGCCCAACTGCTCCTTAGAGTTTCTGAGACTGCAAATCTTTACAGGCGCAGACAACTTCATTTTTGAACTACTGACCTTATTTATGGTTAGCATAATCCACAGTGCCACGAGGGCTTCTTTAGAAGCCATATCTCCCCACTGAAGAATAGGACTTGAACACATGGTGGCTTGGGTCTTTTTTGAAGCACATATCAAAAACCTAAAGCCATGGTTCTTACATGTTAGTGTCTCAAAACTGCCACCTTCCCCCCACCCAGGCACACACACACAGGATTGAGGAGCTTCTGTTTTTGTTGACATAGGAACACACACACACACATACACACACACAGGTACCAGCAAAAGAACAGAATTTTTTTCAAAGATATATATTAATTTTCCTCCCAAAACAACCTAATCACCTTCAAAGTACTCTCCACTATGCTTAATACATTTGTCAAATCTGCGATTCCGTTCTTGGAAACATTTTTCAAACTCATCTGTTTGAATGGCCGACAGCACCTTTTTTGTTTTTTTTCTTCACCTCTTCTATGTCATCAAATCGCTGTCCTTTCATGTCCCTCTTCATTCACAGAAACAAAAAGAAGTCACATGGTCAGGTGATTAAGGTGTATGGGGCAAGAGAGGTATGCTGTGTTTTGTCAAAAACTGGCGCACTGAGATGGCTGCGTGAGCAGGTGCATTGCCATGGTGGCAAAACCAGTCCCTGTCTGCCACAAATCATGCCTTTTTTGGGTCACATAATATTATGCAATCTTTTCAGAACTTCTAAATAGAAAGCTTGATTCACAGTCTGACCTGATGGAACCAATTTCAAGTGCACTACGAGCCAACATTTTCAGCCTTCCAGGAAGTTGATGGATATCCAGAATGGGGTTTGTCTTTAATCGACATTTCACTATTTTTGAAATGAGAAAACTACTCATACACTTGTGTTTTTCCCATACTGCTGTCCTTGTAAGCTTTGGTCAACCTTACAACAGTTTCTGCGGCATTTTTCCGGAGCAAGAAACAAAATTTCACAGCTTCACACTGTTCCCTTCAATCAGCCCTCACAAAAAACGAGGTTCAATCAAAACTACTTTGACGAAAAAATTCACTGTGACCAGAGAGAATCTTCCCAGGTGATGCCACTGTGTGCACTAACTCAGAGAAAGTTGCTCAATGCTCATCTAGAGGGGAGAATGCATACTACGAAAGCTCCACTCAGTGGAGCTTTTTCTTTCTTTTTTTGTTTGTTGGGGGGGGGCGGGGGTGGTGGTGCAGCAGCACCATATATATCTACAACATCAAAACAATGTCCAAACCCACTGCCAGTCTATCTCAATTCATATCAACCCTATTTAAGATTTCTGAGGCTATGAATCTTTACAAGGGGCAGACAGGTTCAACTTTCTCTTACAGAGCAACAGGTGGGTTTGAACCATCAACCTGTGGTTTGGAGTCCAATGTTTACTGGCTGGTACCACCAGGGATCCTACATATGGATACATTGTTACTGTGATTAGGTGAATTCAAGTTAGTTCCCACTCATAGTGACGGTATGCACAAAAGAATGAAACACTGTCTGGTTCTGCAGCGTCCTCACAATCCATATGTTGCAGCCCATTGTTTCAGCCACTGTGTCTATTCTTCTCCAAGTTTCTTCCCCCTTTTTGATGCTCCTCTACTTTACCGAGCATGATGTCATTTTCCAGGGCTTGGTGCCACATTAGAAATGAAAACAGAGAACCCAGCCGTTGATTCTGCTTACTTGAATCTGTTTCTGCAGAAATTTAGAAAAAGCTGGCAATAACAGTAAAGCCATGTTATGAGCCCTAAGGATAATTGAGATCATTGGGGTCCCTGAAAGTAGCTACATTAAAAAATAGAAATAGAAATTAAAACAGAAATAAAAATATATATCTTTATTAATTTATTCACAAAACACGAAGAAGCTTACGTTATCTATTTTAATGAAAAAAATGTATATTTTCTAAAACAAAAGAAACATAGTAAGGAGAGTGGCATCATTTTACATTCCTGCAAATCTGGCTTAAAAATTAAGTTGGCTGTATTTTCCTATCTGTTTATGCCTTCAGTCTGTTCCTGTACACACACACACACACACACACACACACACACAATTGCACAGGTATAGAGTCTTGGGAATTTCCTATTTTACTTTAACCCCACTTTGAGATCTTCGGTTTTAAAGTTTCCTTGCTATCTGTCAACAATGTATTTGGGCAGCCTCTATACCAAAGAAAAGCAAAGGATATACCAAGCCTTTTTAGGAAGAAAAATATTTCAGAGTTTCCAGAGCATCCAAGAAACAGAGCTGGCCTAAAAGAATAGCCCTCTGTGAGCGGAATCAGTTCAAAAAGCTAAGCAGCCTGATTGCCTAGGCTCAGAATGGGCTAATTTAGGGATTGGCAGATAGGAGCATAACATGAACTTCTCCCCAAAGTGCCCAGCTGGAGAGGGCCTTCTTAAGTAGCCTTATTTTTATCTCAGGTTTTGAAAATGGCAAGGCCAATTAAACACCCACTCCTGTGTTCCAAGCTAACCCATTATGTTTCCATTCAAGTATCATCATTATTAAAGGTAATTGGAGGCAGAGGAGTAAAGTCCAAAAAATGCCCATTGAAGCACTCATGCTTCTTTGAGAGATAACAGGTGAATACATATTGACAAAGGAAAGAACCTTGATTTTCAAGATTTTCACATTTTCGGGGGGGGGGGGTTGTTCATTTACAAATGGCAAAAAACAACTTCCTGACTCCACGGGAGTGGAGAATATATTGTCCATATCAGTTGGACAGTAACGCCAAATTATTGGAGGGTGAAAGAGAAGATGGGTGCTAGTTTGTGGGGAGACATGGTGCTTCTTGGAGGCCGTGGTTGAGAGAAATTTAAAAACTTTCACCTAAACCTGGGGAACCAAAATCATCCACTTTTAATGGAGTTATCAATTGATGATTGCAGACATGTTTTGAAAGACTGAAAAATGACATATGACCTGAAACCCATTTGCCACTTAAGAGTCTGGAGGTGTGTTCTTGTTTCAAGAGAACCAGAAGTGGCCTACATGGAGGGCAGCTTTTGGAGAGGGGCCGGCCCTGCCTGCCCAGATGCAAGATAGAATAATACTGGCACTAGCCACCCTCCCCACTTGCCATTTCCGGTTCCTTTCTTTGGCAACATCCTCCCTCCTGCTCATGTCATCTCCAGGAACACCTGTGGACTTCCCAGACCAGAGAGGCAAGTAAAAGGTGGGGGGAGGCATAATCTGTATGTATTTCTGCTCTGTGGTGGCCGGGAGGCCTTTGGGTAAGAAGGGGTAGAGTATTTAAATACACAAATGGGGGTGTCGCCGACTTCTTCCCCTTCTTCTTTTCTCTTACCCCCAAACACATATAACCTACACTTACACACGTCCACACCAGATGTGCATTTCTGTTTTGGAAGATGGCAAAATTAGAGAGTTGAGTAAACGCGAGGCCAGCTAGGACTTTTTGTTTTATGATGTGCTATCATTTGGAAGCTCAATGTGGAGGGTCTCTGGTGAGGAGGGTTGAAAGGAAAGTCAGAAGGATCTACTGTGGTTCCCAGCGATCTCAGAACTATCTCATGTACCCCTCAGCATGGGAAAGCAGTCCCTAGAGTAAGGACTAGGGCATTTATGGGACTGTGAAGGTGCTCCTTGGCACCCGTACTGTCCCAGTGGACTGACAAGTGCTGCGTGGACACATTCTCTGGGTCTCTTTCTGCATCTGTAGCTCTCGGCATCAGCTGCTGTCCTCTCCACTCCTGTCTCCCTTTCTGTCACCTACACAAACACATTCCGGCATCAGAGAGCTCTGGAGAGCCTCATATTTCTCCCTCCCACTTGTCTACTTTTGTCCTTGCATCCCCTCCACCTTAGCTGCCACCAACCTGGTGGGATCTTCTTTTTTAAAAATTCAATCATTTTATTGGGACCTTGTACAACTCTTATCACAATCCACACATGTACCCATTGTGTCGAGCACTTTTGTACATTTGTTTCCCTCATTATTCTCTAAACAGTTGCCTTCTACTTTAGCCCTTGGTATTCGCTCCTCATTTTTTCCCTCCCTCCCCGCTCCCCCCTCCCCCATGAACCCTTGATAATTTATAAATTACTATTAGTTTGTCATATCTTACACTGTCTGATGTCTCCCTTCACCCACTTCTCCACTGTCCGTCCCCCAGGGAGGAGGTGATATGTAGATCCTTGTAATCCGTTCCCCCTTTCTCCCCCACCTTCCCTCCACACTCCCGGTATCAACTCTCTCTCTGCTGGTCCTGAGGGGTTCTTCTGTCCTGGATTCCCTGTGTTTCCAGTTCCCATCCGACCCTGTGGAATCTTGTCAGCACTGGCTGCTCTGAAGTTGGAACAACTGCTGACTCTGGCTTAGCCTCTCTTTCTGCCTCACACTCAGACCCAAGCACTCACTTCTGGTTGCCTTCCTAAGCCAATAGTAGACTTTCTAGAGAGTGTGAGGAATGGGTGAGAACTAATGGCAAGGGGTGAGCACTCGAGAGTTTGAGACTTGTCTGCCTTTGATTGTTTTTCATGATCTGTCACTTCACCTTGCTCCTTCCTTACCCACTGCAATGTGAACCTGTTAAGCCAGGCCCTTCTGATGGCGGCCTATGCCTCTTATAACTCTCGCTCCAGACTTAGCTGATTTCACTAATGTTCCAAGCTTCTGATGGTTTGGGTCCAGTCACATTAGGTATAGGAATAGAACTCAAGCTTCAAAATGGCTTTATCCAGACAAAAAGCGGTTTATCTAAGAATATCAAATCCTCTTACCTTGAGTTGAAGGAGCTCTGGTAGCATACTTGGTTATGCATTGAGTGGCTAGCTGCAAGGTCGAATGGACCAGCTGCTTCTCAAGAGAAAGAGGAAGCTTTCTGTTCTGGTAAAGATGTGCAGCCTCAGAAACCCACAGGGGCAGTTCTCCTGTCTTAGATGGTCTCTATGACGCAGGATCCACTCAATGGCAGTGAGTTTAGAGTTTGATTTCGACTCACAGCAGCCCTGTAAGTTAGTGTGGAACTGCTACATAGGGATCTCGAGACTGTAAATCTTCATGGAAGTGTGGTTATCACTGAAGATATGGATGCTACAGAAAAGTGTGGTGAAGAAATCAGATGGTGCCCAGCTACCAGAAAGAATCGCATCTGGGTACTTGGTCAGTTGACCTCCCTCTTGACCCCACCCGGATTTTCTCTAGGTTCAAGTATTTCTTGCTTGTTCCACGGCAAAAATTTCTTCCATGGCTTTTAAAATATTGATGATGGTCTTTTCTTTCTTACATAGCATTTATGTTTCTTTCTTTATAGTATTATCCTTTTATCCTGACCACTTTGTTTGTTGTTGTTGTTGTTGTTGTTTTTATTGTTTCCCAGTTTGTAAAGTGAGGAAGACGTGGACGCGTAGAGATAACAGATGCAAGGGTTTATAGGGGATGTGGGGGGGGTAGGAGATAGGGAGGGTAAGGGGATTTAGGGAGCAAACAATGAATACAGGAGGGGGCACAGGGAGCACTAGAACTGATTGTGATTGTACAACTCATTTTAAAAGCGATTTAATCATGGAAGTATATGGTATGTGACTACTACATCAAGAAAACCACTGAAAAAGAAACCAAACTTGATAAATGGTTACCATAAGTGAAGAGGCAAGAGTTGTTACATAGGCCGTATTAAGTTTATGTCGATGGTTGTAGAATAATTTGGAGAAGGATATCAGTTGTGGCTGGATAGCATGAAGAGTATAATCCATGACGCTGAATCATGCAAGTAGAAGTTGTGGAACTGGAGAATGTTCTGTCGCGTATAAGTTTGCCACAATTAGAAAAAGAATAATAATAATTACAAGAATAACAATGACTACAGGAAGAAGAAAATGTTCTAGAATTGAATATGATGACAATTGTGCAACGCTTCTTGATATGATTGAATTATCGAATTGTAGGACATGTGGATAAAGTGCTAATAAAACCGTTAAAAAAAGTCGCATCTTATATCTTGAAGGTTTGTCTTAAAACTAGCAGTCATCTATGTGAGGTGTCAGATAAGTCTCCAAGGAAGGACACACCAACCTTTGTGAGCCCAGATGGTAAATAATACAATCCAAGAAGAGAAGAGCTTAAATTCTGAGAACTCAGTTTACAGAAGGCTGGGCTGATAGGAAAGCCCCAAATCCATTTGCAGAGCTCCCACACAGACTGTCTCCACTGAATTACCTTGGACTATTGATCAGTGATGTGACCAGCTTTTCTCATAGGCAGAGCACATTGGAACAGTGGGGGTGAGGTTAAAATTTAATGTATTTGCACCATCTGCTTTTCCTTTTGGCTCATTTATAATTTGTTCTAGTTTCTACTATTTTCTGCTGTCTCATGGATAGAGCTTTTTTCCCTGTGTTTTATTGTATAGTCCTTGTTGGAGCTTTTGGTCTGATTATGTTTATATGAAATCCAGGATAGGTATTTCCATAGAGAGAGTAACTAGATCAAGAATTCCTCAAGGAGAGGTTGGTGGGCAAGGGGGAGCTAATAATAGTGGCTCCAAGAATGAAGAAAATGTTCTAATTTGATTGTAATGATAATTGCACTATATATGTCATTGAATTATATATAAATAAAAATGCATACAATATTTATGGAAGCAGACGTCCTCATGTTTCTCTGTGGACCGGCTGGTGGGTGAGAACTACTTTTTGCTTAGCAGCCTTCCATTTAACTCAGTGTGCCATCAGTGATCCTTAAAGACTATCATAGTTTGTTAAAAAAAAAAGAAAGAAAGAAAGAAATTTTTTCAGAGCGTTCATGGTGTGATGGCTTGGGGCATCTTCCATTGCTCCTAGGCTCTACTTCCACACTTACTAGCTGTGTCAGCTTGCAAAGTTTGTTTCCTTTAATGCACCTCATGTCTCCGTTTTCTCATTGTAAAATGGGGGAAATAGCAGCCGTTACCTCCAAGACTTGGTGAGAGGATTACAGTGTTGAGCGTCAGGCATATCATATAAATTTTAAAACATGCCAAATTTATTCTCTTTGGGGCTAATGTACCCAAAGATTCACCTATTTTCCACTTTTTTGGGTAGAAGTACTATCCCTAAATTTCCTGATTTATTAATCATATAACATAAGCTGACCTACATATAATGAAGATACATTCAAATCCAGTGCCTGGAAAATTTCCAGCTTCCTCACTCAACTTAAACAAAATGAAACAAAACCCAATGACTGCTAAAACTTATAATCAAGAATGTTTCCCTCAACTTTAAGAGCATCAGCACACATGTGAATTTTCATATGCACACTGTAATGATAGAAACCTATTGGGCCCAAAAGATCCTTTTGTGTTATAGATCTATTATATATACACAAAGATTCTAAGGCCCAAAGACATCTGGATGTAACTTACTTTGAATGTGGGCCAAATGCAAAGCAGATAGTAGTATTCCAGACCCCAGAACCTGATGTGCTAGCCATCAAGAGGCCATACTGATTCCAGTGTACTGGCCAGGTACAGTTAATATTGTGGCGGAGGAGAAAGGGGGAAGGGGAATTCAAAGGCTAAAAATCGGAAACAGAGCCCTTGTCATTAGATATCACACATTCCTCAAAGACTTTTATGGAATCTGCCATTATCTTAAGATGTTTACTAGAAGTGATGATAGTAGTAACTAGCCAAATCCTCAGAGCCATTCTTGGTTTATCTACTGAGCACACTTCTATTCTTGTCTCCATCTTCTCCATAGCAGTACTGACCTTATCTTACCCCTCCACTTTGTTTCAGGCTTCCCCCTTCACAAAGCCCACAGAAAACCCGTCAAAAGTAATCTAGGAACGACCAGCCTGGTTTGAGATCTAGAGTGAATTCCCAGTCGTGGGTCTGTAATCAGGGAATCAGCATTTGCCATTCTCTACTAGTCTTCTCTGGTTACTGACACCTGAGAATTGATAGCAGTTGGGGCTGTATGATGTTCCAAGTAGCCAGGGTCGGCACTTTAAGCGCCTTAATGAGGTCACTAGGAGAAAGGCTAGGAGAGAGGCAGTGAAACAGACTTCTCCAAGTGCTTGCGGAAAAGTGAAGTGGCAGAGACGAATGAAAAGTGGCAGAGGACTATGTGCCTTGAAGCTTATACATACAAGTCTTCTTTCTCCGAAGAGTTAGTCAGCTAATTACAGTGCTGACATTAGTCTCACCCATCTCATAGTTAAGCACTGGTTCTCAGTGAAGCTGACATGGTGGAAGAACAGCTCCAATAAGAGTCTATGATGTCTCATGGTATAATACATGTTAGTTCACATATCAAGGAGGTCCACTAGATAGAATCCACACCCAATGAATTGGATTCCTTTGGCATTACTCTAAAAAACAGTTTGGATGGTTTCCTCCATCATGAACATGCAGATCAATGACGGTTACTGAGAAAGCACTATTTTTTTTATTTCAAAACTACCAATCATGAGTAAGAAAGGCAACCTGTAGATTACAGTATGTTTACTGTTTGGGTGGCTGAGAGATGAGGGTTGTATGAAACTACTTGAAAAATGTGTAAAAGTGTGGCTTTCATTTGTCACACCTCACCCTACATAGAAAAAATCTACATAACCACGTTTATAGTGATCATAAGCTTCATCCTTATCATTATCATCATTATCCTTTCCTATAAACCTGTTTGCCAATTTTTGGTAGCATTTTTAGAAATAGTCCCCAAGGGAGCCAGTTCTATAATTCCTCATAGTATGATGGAAGCAAAGCAAAGGAAGGTCTTAGTGAGCGTCCAAGGTCAGATCTTAGCGAGGCATTTCAGACGCTACAATTGTACCTCAAACTAACTTTCCAACTTTTTCTCTCCAAACCATCTTTTTAATTCAAATAGTTCCCACATCTAACAGTTCCTCGGGTCAGTTCTTAATGATCTCACCAGTCTTGTTGAAGACAGCATCACCTCAGGGCTGGGACTATGGCCCAAATCTCTTTATTTCGGCTAGCCTTTCCTATCTTCCAAGTGATCAAGCCTCCAGCTGTAAGCAGCTTTTTAAAGCTCATACATAATGTCATGCCACTTTCAAGAGCACATGCTTTGCGCCTCCACACCTACACCCTCCCTTCCTGTAGACCAGGGCTGGTGATCTTCAGCTTTTTGGCTGTCATTTCTTTATTCCTCTGGCTAAGGACAGCTAAAAATCTTGCACAGCGTATGTTAAACACAAAACGACTCTGAAAAGTGAATGGAAGACAAACTGTTGGGATAAAGATTAGAGCCCAAGAAATAACACAGTGTGTAGTGCCCACATTTTTTCTTTGCTGTCTGTATCTCAGGATGGGTGTTAGAGAAGCTTGCAACTCAGAAATACCAACCAGTATAGACAACCCCCCCCAAAAAAAAGGCCACATAAAAGCCTAGTGACTAGGTTATTATTAGACTATTATTAGAAAGAAAATCTATAGCCAATAACCACTCTACTCAAGCCATATATCACCAGGGAAAAAACTAGAATCCTCCACCATGCAGTAAAGGCCAAATGGGGAGCTTAGACTTATCACCCTCACCACGTTGTAATGATAAACACCCTGTATCCCCCAATGGGGTGATGTCAGAGAAATTCAAGTGGGAATTTGACACTTTCACCACCCTACACCAATTCATGATAAAACTTCATAAAAAAATCGAGAGTCAAGGAACCTATTTTAAAAAGATACAAGTGGAATTTCCAGAGAAGCAAAATACAATTTTGAGGTCAGAATATACGAAATGACATTATGTAATCGTTAAATAGACACCATAAACGAAAGGGTAGTGAATTTGAACACATGCCAACAGAAATTGTGCAAAATGAAACACAGGGAGGAAATATGCTTTCATAAAAAGAGTATTGGTGAGCTATGGAACAACTTCGAGCAGTCTAGCGCCTATGTAGAGCTCCCCAAAGACATGAGACAGAATAAATATTTGCAGAAATAATGGCTGAAATTTCCCCAAATTTGATGAACACTATAAATCTACAGATCCCAGATGCTCAATGAACCCCCAAACACGAAGCACAAAGAACACCACACCAAGGTATACAATTGCATTTCGCAACAGCAGAAGAGATCTCAGCAGACTTTTGTTTTTCCTGCTAAAACAACTGCAAGTTAAAAGATGATGGGGCGGCAGCTTGAAAGCACTAAGAGAAAATAAAAAGATTAACCCAGAACTGAATACTGAGCGCAAATATCACCCAAAGCAAAAGTCAAGTACAAGAGTGTTGCAGGTGTGCAAACCTTGGAAAAGAATCATCACAAGTAGATATGCAATACTCACCCCCGACTGCCATGGATTCCGTTCTGACTCCTCAAGACACTGGTGGTTTTGAGTGACTGATCTTGGCGTTGAGCAGCCTGACTGTTCCACAAGGCTCCTTGCACCTGAAGTACATAAAATGGAGTAGTCCGTCAGGCAGAATGGAAACCTGCATGGACATCAATGAAGAGTGTAACTACATGGGTAAATCGGCCAGGTTCTTTTCTTTCGATTTAAAAACAAAACAGAACTGTTAAACAAAAAACATACATCAGATTGCTTAACCCATTGTACCACCAGTCCTGAAGTAGGCAGCCTGTGGAATGACTTCCGAGAATCCCTACTTCCGGATGTCCACATCCTTATGTGACTCCCTCCCTTTGAGAATAGAATGGAACTAGAGCTGAGATTCTAATGAATGACAAAGGGATGAGATGTCAGCTTGGGGTGGGATCATTTTATCATGGTTTGGGTAACAGTTTCCCATTCAACAATTTGTACTCATACTGACATTCGTCCCTATCCCCTCGATGTGACCACTTCCTCCCGGGGTTCCCTATTCCCATTTGCTCATCTTCCCTGCCCCTTTCTGTCTTCTGAATTTAGCTTCAGGGTAAAGACTGCCCTTTTGATCTCAAGTGGATGATGATTCTCAGGAGGGAGTCTTTCAGGGGTGTACTGTTCACTTTATAGGCCTGTCAATAGATTGGTTGAATAGTAATCCCAGGGAGTGGGTTCAGTTCTGGGTTTAAAGAATATCTAAAGGCAGTAGTCTTAGGGGTTTCTCCAGTCACCAGCAGACCAGTAAATCAGTCCATTTTTGTTTTTTTAATAATTTTGAATTTTGTTCTACATTTTTGCATTAATTTGACTGGGCCTAGATTCTCACTGGTTCCAAAATTAGAAATCAAAAACAAAAAATATATTTGGGAACCCATTCAAATATTTAGAAATTAAGTAATATTTGGGTTAATGAAAAAAAAATCAAAAAGGAAATTATAAAGAAATTTGAGTGAAATAAGTAAGAAATGTGACACAAAATATATGTGAAAATAGTACTTAGAAGTTGATAGCACTGTATTCATATATTAAAAAAGAATAAAGGTCTCAAATTAATAATTTAGCATGTACCATAAGAAACTAGAAAAAGTAGAGCAAATGGGACACAAAAGTATAGAAGAAAGGAAATGGTAAAAATCAGAGTAGAAATCAGTGAAATAGAACATAGAAAAGTGATAGAAAAAATCCATGAAATCAAAAGGTGGTTCTCTGAAATAATCGATAAAATTGATAAACTTTTAGGTAAGCTGATAAGAAAATAAGAAAGAAGACACAAATTGCCGTGTGGGATTAAGATGAGTGAGATCACTACTGATTCTGCAGATATGAAAAAGGATAATATGGGAATACCATTTGCAACTTTTTGACAGTAAATTTGACAATTTAGATGAATAGTCAAATTCCTTGAAAATCACAAGCTAGCTAAGCTCACTCCAGAAGCAGCGGTGG
>NW_022103917.1:7557658-7638356 GCF_000313985.2 Echinops telfairi
AAGGGAGTTCATGTAGAAGAAGGTTTGGAAACTGATTTTGGCAGCAATTGTAGAATTCTACTTGACATGATTGAAATATGGAGTATGATATATGTATTAAATCCCAACCAATAATAATAATAATAATAATAAAGAAGTTTGAATAAGGAAGACCAAAGAAAAATTGCTGCATTTGATCTACGGTGTTGGTGAAGAACATTGAAAGTATTGCAGAGTACAAAGGAACTAACCAATCTGCCTTGGAAGAAGTACGGCCAGAATGCTCCTTAGAGGCAAGGAGGGCCAGACTTCATCTCACGTTCTTTGGACATATTATCAGAGGAGACCGATTCCTGGAAAACGACATCATGCTTGGTAAAGTAGAGGGCAGCGAAAAAGAAAGGAAAAAGGCCTCGACAAGATGGATTGGCACAGTGGCTGCATCGATGGGCTCAGACTTAAGGACACTTGCGAGGGTAGTGCGGGCCTGGGCAAGATTTCGTTCTGTTGGCTATAGGATTGCTCCGAGTTGCAAGCCAGATGACATCCCCTAACAACAGCAGCAGCAGCAGCAGCAGATAATCCAAAAACCGAATTAAGTAACAATTTCAATTACATTAACATCCAAAATAAGAAAATAGTAATAAATTTAACCCGAAAAGTGCAAAAATTGAATACTGAAAACTACAAAACATTGCGGAGGGAAACTGAAGAAGATCTATAAAAAGGAAGATATTTACCTCATTCCCAGGCTGAAAGACACAATATTGTTTAGATTTAAACTATCCCAGATTGATCTATAGGGTCAAAACTCCAGTAAGCCTTTGTTAAACTGACAATCAGATTCTACATGCCATATGGATGTACAAAGCAGCTGAGATGGCTTAAAAAAACCCACCTTTGAAAAAGAACAACAAAATTGGAGGGTTTTAAGAATACGCCAGTAATCAAGTCAGTATGGTATTTGCATCAACACAGACAAATAAGCAGAATAAAAAGTCCAGAAACAGATCCATATAAATGTGGACAAAGGCACAAATGCAATTCAGTGTAGAAGATCAAGTTTGCTTCATACCTGCAAAGATGAATCAATCATGGACCTAAATGTAAAAACCTAAAACACAGAAGTTCTAGAGGAAAACAGAGGAGAAACAGCTTTATGACTTTGGGTCAATCAAAACTTTCTTAGACATGACACCAGCCTAATCCGTCAAAGTGGGGGTAGGGGGCCAGATAGATTGCACTGCATCAAAATGAAACTGAGATACGGCTGCTTTTCAAAAGACACAGCAAAATAAAAGGACAAGTCACAGATTGGGAGCAAATATTTGCCAAGGACATATTTGATAAAGTATTGGTATTCATAATAACTATCTAGCTCTCAAGCCCCCACCATGAGAAAATAAAATCCTTTACAATGGACAAAAAAATTTGAACTGATGCTTCATGCTAGGAGATAGATGGATGGCAAATACCACAGATACTTGAGTATGAGCTGACCCAAATATCACAGCCGAGGCATCCAATTTTACCACAAAACGGCATTAAAAATGTGCTGAAAAACTTGGCTTATACATGAGTATATACGGTAAGCACATTAGTCATTGTACATTAAACCAACCCAAATCAAATGAAACTAAAGTAAACTCATTGCCTCCAGCAGATGCCAGCATGTAGCTACTCTATAGGGGACAGAAGACCTGCCCCCCATCTGTCAACTGCTACATCTTTCGCCTGCAGAGTGACTGGTATGTGCTGACCATTGACCTTTCAGTTAGCAGCCAGGTACTTAATTATTGAGCAGGCATGTCTCTTTCATTAGTTATGAGAGAAATGAAAAGTAAGACCATTGTGAAATACCAATTACACACTTACTACAGGCTATCCCCCAAGGCCACTGCTATTGAGCTGATAGTGCCTCATACTGACCCTATATGGGATGGCCATTCGAAGTGTTGACCAGATTATAGAGGACTTGAAACTCTCTTATAATATCGATAGGAATATAAAGTGGTGTCACCATTCTGTAAAATTATTTGGTAGCTTTCTAAAAATGTTTAACATACAGTGACGATATGATCAAAAGATTTCATTCCTGGGCATTTATTTATCCAAGATATTGGAAAGCATATATCTATACAAAGATTAGTCCATGAATGCTGATAGTAGCTATATATATAAATACACAAACACTAAACTGGAAATAACCTGAAAGTTTATCAGTAGGTTTATGGATAAACAAATTATGGTGTACTGATGAACAAATGGTAAAACACTAAGCAATAAAAAAAATAACTGTTCATACATGCAACATTACTGATCCTCAAAAGAATTATGCTGACTGAATGACGCCAGACACCTCCCCCCAAAAAAAACGCATTCATATCTAAACTTTTAGAAAATATACATAAATTTCTAGTGGCAGAAACAGATCAGTGGCTGTCTGATTTGGGATGTAGGTAGAGTGGAAGGTCACAAGGAAACTTTGAGGGCTTATACATTATCTTGACTATGGTGATAGTTTCATGTATATATATATATATATATGCATATATATACACATTGATAAGAATCAATGTGCACAATTTTAAAGATGCTCATTTTATTGCCTTCCATTAAATTTTGAAGAATTTTGAGGAGTTTTTAAGATTTTAATTTTAAATGTAAAATATTTACTTTAAATGAAATACTTAAAGTTATTTTATACCTCAACAAAGTGAGAGGGAGGAAGAAAGAGAAGGAGAAAGAAACAGACCATGGTATCTTAGACCTCGAAGTATAAGCCCAAACCTTGGCTCGGGGGTGGGGGAGTGCCAGATGTCGATTTCCTTCTCATTCAAACTCTAGTTTGTGGACAATGGCTTTTATCAATCTAGGTTTACTTTCATTTTCTCTCATACTACTGAGGATTAAGGGCTCCTTTTTTGGATATTTAATCATTTTATTGGGGGTTCATGTAGCTCCTATAACATTCCATATATCCATTGTATCAAGCATATTTGTACATAGGTTGCCATCATCATTTTCTAAACATTTACTTTCTATTTGAGCCCTTGGTATCAGCGCCTCTTTTTTCCCTCCCTCCCCTCTCCCACACTTGTGACATCTTGATAAATGATAAATTATTATTGTTTTCCTATCTTACACTGACCGCTGTCTTCCTTCACCCAAGTTTGTGTTGTGCATCCTGAGTGGGGGCGGGATTATGCATCGATCATTGTGGTTGGTTCCCCCCTCTTCTCCCCTTCCCCCCACCTTCCTTCTACCTTCCTGGGTATCGCCACTCCCATTTCTGTTCCTGAGGGATTTATCTGACCTGGATTCCATGTGTCATGAGCTCTTATCTGTACCAGTGTACATGCTTCATTCTAGCCAGAACTGAAAAGCAGGCCTGGGGTCATGATAGTGGGGGATGACGAAACCTCAAAGAACCAGAGGAATAATGTTTATTTCATCAGTGCTACACTGTGCCATGGTTGACTCATCCCTTCCTTGTGACCCTTCTGTGAGGGAAAGAAAGTCCTATTATCTACAGTTCGGTTTGGGACCTCTGCTCTAACACCCCTCATTCTCAACAATATGGTTTGTTATTATTGTTTTGGGTCTTCTGGTGCCTGCTACCTGCTTCATCTCATGATCACACAGGCTGGTGCGCGTCTTCCATGTGGGCTTGTTGCTTTTCTGGTATAACGGCTCCTTTTTGAACGCAACTGTTTTTTTGGGAAATTATCCCAGAGTCTGTAATCTCTCTCATATTCATATCTATCCTTGAAACAATTGCATCAATCCTGGTTGCAGATACATAAATGTAGATGTAAGATTGACCAGGATATAAGCTATGAAGGCAAGTAGATGAGTACGCCCATGTAATATACAATCTGGTTATCTGGCTTCACTCAATAAGAGGAAGAGAATCAGATTTTGGATCCTCTGGTTCTAACCTTCCAAGATTCATTCCAGTAAGCTCTGGTCTTGGCTGTTAAGACAGTTACACCATGCCTTTATTTGTGTGTGTGTGTGGCTCCTTAGTCTTTAAAGATTTCAGATTCCATTAGGTAGATTTCCCAGTTATTAAGTGTAACTCATAAAGAATGCTATATAAGTCCAGGTATCCTGTGATAGCAAGTCTAAGATAGGGTCCATACTTGGTCAAGAAAGCTTTGCAATATTTGTTGATAGAATGAATGATTTAATTATTTACAAAATCCTTTTTCACTTGCAAGAAAGGACACTTCTCTGGAGATGCAGAGTGTATGGAGGTCCTTCCTAGCTATAATCTCATTTGATTGTTCTAAGAGCCCTCTGGAGAACCATCATTGTTTGTCTCTTATTAAAATGAGGAACCTGAGATTTGGAGAGCATGAAAGTGATGTGCCCACTTGAACAGAATTAATGATGGATAGAGCACATTTCACATCTAGAGTTGGAACGATTCCAACAAAGTGTGCTTGTGAGGCAAGATGACATAATGCTTACAAAGTGTTCAGTACAGAGTTTGACTGAAACCAAAGTTATAATTTCCTCCAACACCCCAAGCCCCATAAATGAAGGAAGGAGGATATAGTCTCACTCGTAGACCTAAAATTGGGTCCAAACTGTCATTTTTTAATTTTAACTGGGCTGAGGTATTCAGTTACTAACCAAAAGGTAAAAGGTTGAAATCTACCAAGAAATAAAAAGTTCTGGTGGCAATTAGTCATTGACAACTTTATGAGCACAATTCTTTTCTGACATAGGTAAGGTCACTATGACTCAGTTGATTCAATCGCAACTGGACTGGTGTACTATCCACATCCCGCTCCTGACAAGCCTCATCTTTGCTTCCTCAGTACCCACCAACTCTTAAAATTGTACTCTCCCTAACTAGGTCACACATATAAACACTGACCTTGATCAGAAGATCCATAGACAGGACCTTACTGATAACAGTTCCAAATTTTCCTTGGCCTTTAACATCAAATACCCTAGCAAGAAAATAAATATTTATTTTCTATTCAAAATGCCACCTTTTCCTTCAAGAAGAACTGGAGTAGTCCAAGAAATTCAAGTAAAAATCACTTTTAGTCGGCTGAATCTGGGAAAACTTTATACTAGAATTGTCACTCGGTTGGGTATTTTGGAACACAGAGTTCAACAGGTAGGTAATAAAGGCAATTGAAACAGAAAAAGACATGGAGGCAAGAAAGTCAGGATGAATTTTGAGCAGAGGAAGTAATCCCATTGGGCTAGAATAGCAAGGGAAGGAAGAAGTGGTAGTGCAGGTGAAATGTTGGTGAGGATGGTCATGCATGGTCCTAAAGAAAATGGAGAAAGAGAAAACATTTCAAAAGATGTCTGGGATGAGATGGTGAGGAATGTTTCTTTTTCTTCTCTAGAAGGCATCAAGATTTATTAAAGTTTGCTCATGGAAAACTTAGTCTAAATAATGTCTATAAAAAGACAAAATGGGTGCATAAGCAAATGTGGTGAAGAAAGATGATGGTGCCCGGCTATAAAAAAATATAGCATCTGGGCCCTTAAAGGTTTGAAGATAAACAAGAGGCCATCTAGCTGAGAAGCAACAAAGCCCACATGGAAGAAGCACACCAGCCTGTGTGATCATGAGGTGTCAATGAGATCAGGTATCAGGCATCTAAGACCCAGAACAAAATCATACCCAATGTGAATGAGGGTTGCGGAGGCATGGAGTGGAGACCCACTGCCCATCTGTAGACAACTGGACATCCCTTCACAGATGGGTCACAGGGAAGAGATGAGCCAGTCAGGGTGCAGTATAGCAGTGAGGAAACACACAACTTTCCTCTAGTTTTTTGGTGCTTCCTTCCCCCCAGTATCATGACCTCAATTCTACCTTACAAATCGGATTAGATCAGAGCATGCACACTTCTACAGATAAGAGCCTACAACACAGGGAATCCAGGATAGATAAGCTCCTCGGGGCCAACAAGGAGAGTAGAGACACCAGGAGGATTAGGGGGAGGGTGGAGGGGAGAAAGGGGAATTGATCACAAGGATAATCTAGAACCCCCTCCCAGGGGGATGGATAACAGAAAAATGGGTGAGGGGCAATGGAGGATGATGTAAGATATGAAAATAATAATCTATAACTTATCAAGGGTTTGTGAGCGAGGGTGGGTGGGGGCGGGAGGGGGAGAAACGGGGAGCTGATATCAGGGGCTCAAGTGGGAAGAGAATGCTTTGAAAATCATAATGGCAGCATATGTGCAAATGTGCTTGACACACTGAATGAATGTATGGATTGTGATAAGAGATGTAAGAGCCCCCAATAAAAGTATTTTAAAAAATAGTGGAAAGGACCGCATTTACCCAAAGACAGCGTTCAAAGGACTAGGAAAGAAGGAAGAATGGACACAGGAAATGGAGGAAATGGGATACGTGATGGTACATTCAGGTGATTGCAATGATGAGTTGAATCAGCATGTGGGGGAATTGTTGAAGGTCAGACTATGATCTGCTGTGTAAGCCTTCCCTCGATTCACAAAAATCAAAGCAAATAAAATACGTGTATACATATTGAACATATATATTGTGAACATTAAAGACTATGAGAACCACATTTCGTATCGCTAACAACAGACATTGTGCCTCTCAGTTTGATGAAGAGGACTACAGGACAAACACCGAACCCACTGCTTTGAAGTCAATTCTGATTCCTATCAACCCTGTAGGACAGAGCAGAACTGCCTGTAGAGGTGTTGAGGCTGTAAATCTACAGAAGTAAACAGCCACATCTTTCTCTTGCCAAGAAGCTGGTGGCTTCAAACCACTGACATCTTGGTTTGCAGACAAGCACTTTAACAACTGTGCCATTCTGGCTCCTTTCCAGGACAACCACACCACACCACACCACACCACACCACACCACACCACACCACACCACACCACACCAAACCCACTGCCATCAGGTTGATTCTGACTCATAATGAACCTATGGGACAGGGCAGAACTGTGCCTTGGGGCATCCCAGAGTGTAAATATTTACAGGAGCAGATTAAGAAAGGCTAGTGGGTTTGAACCACCCATCTTGCAGTTAGCTGCCCAATGCTTAACTCACTGCATCACTAGAAATCCTTTGTGGGACAACCGTCAAACCAAAAACCAAACACATTTTCATTGATTCGATTCTGACTCATAGTGACCCTGTATGGAACTTACGAGGTTGTAAATATTGTTTTTTCACACTTTTTTCACTTTTTAATTTGCACACAATATACCAAGAAGTGAAGATCACATTATGCCATATGAACTAATAGGAGCCAGAACTTAGACAAACTGGTCCAAAAACAAGCCATATCACAAAGGGGGCACTCCAGAGAGCTTGTAACTCTTTACAAGAGCAGATCGTCCTTTTTTTTGATCCCACAGAGTGGTGGGTGGGTTTGGACCACTGACCTTGCAGCACAATGCTTAACTGATAGTACGGCCAGGGTTCTGTTTGCAGAACAACAGTTGCCCAAAATTAGGCTGGGAGAAGCCTGCCAAATTATTACTATAAAGTATTCAAGCAATTGGGAACAGGTGTGATAGCTCAGTGGTAGAATTTCCCGCTTCCTCGCTGGTTCAGTTCCTAGCAAATATACTTCACGCCATCATCCATTTGCCATCACGGCGTGTTGCTATGATACTGAGCACGTTTCAGTGGAGATTCTGGACTAGAATAGCTTAAGAAGAAAGGATCGATTATCTGCTTTCACAAATCAGCCAATGAAAACCCTACAAAGCAGAGAGATCTATGGTAACTGATCGTGGGGAAGGAGTAGGACCAGGTTGCATTTTGTTCTACTGTTTATGGGGTCCTCATGAATTGGGGCCCAACTCAACTGCACCTAATAACAATGTTAAAACAAACCACAGTAAAAAAAAAATCAAACAATACCCTCCCCTTGGATGGGTTAGTGCTCTGTTCCTCCGCTACCCATGTCTTTTTTTTTTTTAAGGTTTGAAGGTAAACAAGCGGCCATATAGCTGAGAAGCAACAAAGCCCACATGGAAGAAGCACACCAGCCTGTGTGATCGTGAGCTGTCGATGAGATCAGGTATCAGGCATCAAAGGACAAAAGGTTATATCATTGTGAATAAGGGGGAGTGCAGAGTGGAAACCCAAAGCCCATCTGCAGGTAACCGGACATCCCCTTACAGAAGGGTCGCAGGGAGGAGATGAGCCTGTCAGGGTACAGTGTAACAATGATGAAGCGTACAGCTTTCCTCTAGTTCTTTGGTGCTTCCCCCCTCCCTCACGCCCACTATCATGATCCCAATTCTGCCTTACAAATCTGGCTGGACCAGAGGATGTACACTGGTATAGATAACAACTGGAAACACAGGGAATCCAGGACAGATATACCCCTCAGGACCAATAACGAGGGTAACGATACTAGGAGGGGAAGCGGGGTAGAAAGGGGGAACCAATCACAAGGATCTACGTATACCCCCTTCCCTAGGGGACAGACAACAGAAAAGTGGGTGAAGGGAGATGTTGGACAGTGTAAGATATGACAAAATAATAATAATTTATAAATTATCAAGGGTTCATGAGGGAGGGGGGACAGGGAGGGAGGGGAAATGAGGAACTGATATCAAGGGCTCAAGTAGAAAGAAAATGTTTTGAGAATGATGGTGGCAACATATGTACGAATGTGCTTGACACAATGGATATATGTATGGATTGTGTTAAGAGTTGTATGAGCCCCCAATAAAATGATTTTAAAAAAATCAAACATAATTTCCCCCACAGATTGAGCATTTTAAGTTTGTTGGGTGGAAACAGGCTGTTTGATGGGTGGGGATAAAATGAAGGGTTTTGAAGCTGGTGCTTGCCTCCCACGCAACACTGGCCCAGTTAGCTTTTCTTCTTTTCCCAGACTGTTCTCCTAACATTGTTACTCTCTGCTAACTCCACACACTCTCTGCACAGCCTTCCCTCCACAAGCTGGCAGTATATTTCTGCAGCAAAATCACTTTTTCATTATGAGTCACTTGGAGGGTGTGGCAAAGGGATGGCAGTGGTGAGATCACAGAGGATTTCTTGGATTTCTTTCATTTTTTTCTGATCTGTATTGTCTCTTTTTGTCTGTTTGTTTACTGCAGTGAATAAGTATGATCCATGAATAGATTGTATACAAGCTGTTCTAAAGAAGATTCCATTTCTTCCTCACGTCAAGCCAATAAAAACTGTACACAAACTTGTATAAGCAGTATGATCTCCACTTAATGAAATAAATGACTAGGGGATCAGACTGGAAGGAAAGATACCAAAATATGAAGAGTTGCCTTTGGGCATCAGGACTCTGGGCGCAAGGATAAGACAGGGAAAGCTCTTTAAGGGTGTAAAACATCAGGAGGCATTCACTCCCAGGGTCATGCAAGTGTAGGATCTACCTCTGAGGGAATACCCCTTTAAAGTTGCTGTCCGAGGCACCCTATTTGACTAAATCTAGTCCTGGCCCTACCTGGGTTACTACAATGTAAAGAAGTTTGCACTCTTTAAAAACAACATTTTAAAATGACTATTAATTGTAGCTAGAAATGTGGGCATGGTTCTTTTGTCCTAGTGTGCCAACAACTTGCTAGCTTTATGATTTCTCTCTCCAGTCTGTTTTTGAACTACTTTATTCTCTGAACTCCACTGCCGATCTAGCCTTTGGCACAACTCTAACCATGGGTGAAGCCTCCCAAATGTCTTCTCTGATTCTACACAGGGGCAACTTCTGGCCTCAGCTGGAGTTTTGTCTCAACATTGCCCATAATTTCTGCACGTTCCTTGTCAACTTCCATTCCATTCCCCTTGAAGAGTTATTTCAAACCTCTAATCTCTTTGAGCTACCTACTTACACCCCTCCTTTATTCTCAGTAAATGACTTGGCCTGTCCAGCAGTCTGGAGCCTGGCTGAAATCACATGCCAAATTGGTAATCACAGCCAGTGTAATGGAGGAATCATTTACAAGGGGTCCTAGAGCTTTGGAAAACTAGCAAGACATCATGTAGCCCTTGGGGCTAGTAACATTGAGAACTGTTACACCCCTAGGCTTGCAGGGCCTAGTAAAGCTGGGAGTTATCAACACCTACCCAAGGTAAATGTATAGCGCTAGCTGCCTGACAAGAGCTGTGGCCTTTGCCAGGGAGAAATAATCAACCTGAAGCAACCCAGGAAGGATAAAGCTGGGGCCTCATGACTTTCACCATCTCCCACCTACTATTGGCGCCTCCATTGGTCAAACGCAACTCAAAGTTCCACACGGCTTAGTCCCCGGCTAACAGAACAAGTTCAGGATGTGAATTTGGTGGGATAGATTTCATAATTCAAAGCAAACAGAGGTTTGTGCAATTCTCCCTTTCATCCCTCTACAGATTTTCCTCTCTGGAGCCAGTGCCATGCTTTGCTTGTTACCTGTCCGGTCTTTTCTGGGACCTTCCTCTACCACTTAGCTCACCTCTCACTCTGTCTTCAAGCTTTCTTTCTTTACAGATTCTTCCAAATCTAGTATTTCAACAAACTTAGGCCTCTCCCAAGCAGCTCGAACCCACCTGTTGCTTTGCGGGGCACAGAGGACGCTCCTGGATACTGTAAAGATTTAAAGTTTAGAAATTCAAAAGGACAGTTCTAGCCTGTCCTACATGGTTGCTAGGAGTAAACATTGACTCGATGGCAGTGGGGTGGGTGGGTAGGTCTCTCCCATCTGAAAAGGAAGCAAATAAAATAAAATGTATCTTTCATGATCCCTTGCCCGGCACCATTATTTCTCTCTTTCATTTCACAAGCAAGGTTTTGATGGAGCAAATGATCCTTGAAGTGTTCTTACTTCCTCACCCCATATTCACTTGTTAATTAGGCCATTGCATCTTGATTCCTGACAAATCCTAAGTACACTTTTTGTGGGTCCTCACTCAATTTTATCCTTTCTCTCTGCCACATGTAACTGGCTCATTCATCTTTTTGAAAACTCTCCAGCATGGTTTCTTATGGATGGCAGGATGTGTAGTAGTTAACAGCTTGCCTTTTTGTGTTAGAGACATAGAATCAATCCAGGTCTGTGTCCTGAGGCAAATTATTACTTAAGCCTTCTAGGTCAGTTTCTTCAAGCTTGAAATTTAGACAGTAGGATTATCTGCCCTCAAAGGTTGTCGGAAATATGATGATCTGTAGGAAGTGCTTATCCCAGTTCCTGCTGCACAGCAAGTCCTTTGTAAGTTGGGTTGATAGATGTGACTTAGAGACCTACTGGTTTCCGGGAACACTCTGGCTACCCTTCATAACCAGAGAAATCATTTGCATATCATGTGTATTCCCAGGATCTTGATTTTTTAAAAAGTTTTATTGATTTATAATTCGCATGTCAGAAATTTAATGGTTTAAGCATATTAGAGCCGAGCAATCATCACCACGGTCACTTTGAGAACATTTTCTTCTTTCTTATACTCATTATTGGCACTGTATTTCCCCCCAACTACAGATCCAGTTACTATCTCTATAGATTTACCTATCCTGTATTTCATATAAAGAAATATACAGAACAAAAACAAAAACTTAATAACAAAATAGAACAGAGAAAATTCTCAATATAAAAGAAAGCAGAAAACATAAAAAACTAAAACAACATTAAAATGTGTCAAAGGGGACATCAAATTTATAAAGTGTGAAATTTTAACCTAACTACATTGGCATTAATACACTTTTCAATGCACTCTGTCTGATAGCAAGGCTATTCACCACCCTGGTCAATGGTCAGAGGGAATTCACTGGAGACTTAATCCACATGGGGACACTGCAAATAGTTTGGGGCTTTCATCGTCATCCATAGCCTTCTGCAAACTCAAACCAAAAAAAACAAGCTCATT
Source organism: Echinops telfairi (assembly GCF_000313985.2). NCBI lineage: Eukaryota > Metazoa > Chordata > Mammalia > Afrosoricida > Tenrecidae > Echinops > Echinops telfairi. Next base: position 7,569,495 of record NW_022103917.1, read on the forward strand.
GCCGTTGAGTCAATCTGACTCATAGCGACCCTGTGGGACAGGATAAAAGTGTTCCTGTGGGTTTCCGAGATTGTAACTCTTTACAGGAGTAGAAAGCCTCATCTTTCTCCCACAGAGAAGCTGGTGGTTTTGAACTGGTAATCTTATGGTCAACATTCGAATGCATAATGACTGTGCCACCTGGGCTCCTCTGCAAACTGGATGATCATAATTTAAACTCCAATAACAGTCCTTCCTCTGGGCTTGGATTTTATTATTTACAATCCTTGGATCCCACAATCTGGTGTGCTCCATCCGTGTGGACTTAGTTGACACCTCACATAGATGGCTGCTGGCCTTCAGACAAGGTTTTAAGACACAAGTGCTATTCTTTCTGATAGTTGGGCACCACCTACTTTCTTCTCCACACTTTGTTACACCACTCATCTCTCCAGTAATCTCTTCATGAAGGCAAGTACTGAGTAAGGCCATGTCAAAAGAGCTCAGTGTTCTTGGATTAGGGCTATGGTTAAGCTAAACACACACACATATATCTATGATGCATATATATCCCCGGTCCACTTTAGAGACATCCATGTTATTTTTATTGGGGAACATTATAAATCATCCTCATGTGGCATATGGGGATTCTATTGTTAGTGTTACTGATTTAGCCATTGACACCGAATCTAAAATACTGTTGAGAAAAAGGATAGTACCATGTATAGGACAGCTCTGGGTTTTTTTTTACTAAAATACATGGATGTCGACTTGTACATATTAAAAACTTAAGTGATTGGACATGATTTATACAATGAAGGTTGGAGATAGGGAACATTTTTCAATTACACTCATTCTGATGGACTAAGAAATGTCATAAAGCCAAGCATATGAAAATAGCATATATATGGCAGTCTTGAGTTGCCATTTCTTAGGCATCTAAGCAAGCTATTTGAACCGAAGTCCAATGACTTCCCATAACCTTGGGCTAATAGTCATCTGCTTCTTCTTACACCAGGGAAGCCTTAAGTCGAAAGGAGTATTTCGGTTCCTTTAAGCTGCTACAGGTGTATTTAAGGTAAAATCCAAATCACTTATTGGGGTTTCCATCCAGGATGCTTCTGGTGTGGCCTAGGAAGTATGTTGTGCACCTTGAAAGGACAGAGTTGAAAGTCCCACTTGTCTATAGCATGTGGCCTGAATCACTATAGAAACTTGATCAAAAGTGCCCAATTAGGAGCATAATACCAGGCTTATTCTCTCCTGGGTGTGTGTGTGAGTCTTTATAAGTAAGTGTGTGTTTGTCCATCCCCCTACCCCACCTCGGTGACAGGTAGTTCCGCTTGGTTTACCCACCAGCAGAAGTGAAATCACCTTGAGACAGACATGTCCAACTGCGCCCCCCCCCCTTTATAGTAGTGTCTGATCCTTTTGGGGGGTGACTGTTGAATAACGTTATATGGCAGGAACAACGTGAGCGCCCTCTCCCCACAGCAGGAGAAACTGACCTCAGCTGATGTGAGGCCTCCTCTGCCCAAGTGGTGATAAAGATGTCTGAAGAATGAGGTGACCACAAGCACCAGGCAGGCACCCCACGCACTGCTGCAGAAACCGGATTCGAAGACATGACCTGATGAGAAGAAAACCGATGCCTACCCTTGATGTAATGTTTGTCTTAGTACTGGTCTCGTACAATCTCTGTCCTTTTATAATGGACGAACGTTGCTTAGCATAACAGTTTCCAGGTTCATCCCCGCCATAAAGTGTTTTGTGGCTTCACCGCTTTTTCAGGGATGCATAGTGTTCCATTGTGTTTACTTACTAGGCTATCTTTATCCATTGTCTGATGGCGGTGGGGCTGTTTCCAGCTTTTTGTTATTGTGAACTCTGTTGTGATGAACATGAGAGGGCATCTGTCTGTTCGTATTGTGTCTCTTACTTCTTACTCAACAGAGCTAATGCTGTGTTGCTGTACATTGACAGGGTTCAGGCTGGGTTCAAAAGAGGACACAGAACAAGAGACAGATCTCACAGCTAATGTCAGATGGATTTTAGTGGAGAGAAGAGAATATCAGAAAGATGTTTACTTGTGTTGTATTGACTACGCCAAGACATTCTACTGTGTGGATCATAACAAACTATGGATAACCTTCAGAAGAATGAGAACTCCAGAACATTTCATTGTGCTCATGCAGAACCTGTAGGGGGACCAATAGGCCATTGAGCAAAGAGAACAAGGGAATCTGTATGGTTTAAAATGCTCAGGCTTGAGTTGTTTATCAGGGCATGTCACAGAGTTCTGTCAAGTCTGTTAGTAAATGCCCAAAGGGCATACCCCTTGCTAGAAGCCTCAACACAAAGGCAATCACCTTGCATTCTGGGATCAGCAAACCCAGCCACCCAAATTAAGTGGCCAGAGCCACCTCACTCCAGTGGCCTCAGCATGATGGCACTCAGTTCCATTTCTGTAGGTCAAGGCAAACTCCCCCAATTAAGTGGCTAGAGGCACCCTAACTCCACATGCTAGCCTCCTCCACAAAAGTACTCAACTTTGCTTGCTTGGTGGATGGGGAAGTCCATCACTCTGCCCTATGCTCTAGCTCCTGTTTCTGTTGCTGCTTCTCTGATAGGATAGTTGTGTTCTGGACCCTGGAGGCTCATGGCACAGGTATCTCAGGAGCAGAGGACATGCTCTATTCTTGACTCTCAGTGGTAATGAGACCCCTCTTCTGATTCTCAGTGGGTAGGGGTGTGGGGGTGTCATTTTATACAAAGCAGGATGGCATTCCAGGGAATCATTCTTGCAAATCCTCACAGGTGAATCCATCCAGCATCTTCCTCTACCAGACTCCTGCAGGGAAAAGTCCTTCGGTGGGAATTGGAGACGTTGGCTAAAAGAGCCCCCTTGAATTATTCAATGCACCTGTACCACTATTCAAAGCCCTCTAAATGACTCAAGCTAGTTGGCCATCTCTGGATTTTGTTAGGCCAAAGACCCTAAATAGGAACTCCATCAGGACCAAGCACCTTTCAGCTCTCTAAGGAAATGTTTCTTCCTAAAATAAAAACTAAACAACTCCTCCAATCCTTTCCCCAATTCACCAAACAGAAATATCACTAACCCCTCAAGATAATCATTGCTTTTAATGATGACTAACACGATATTTAACAGGGCGTTTGCGTGCAATTGCAGTCATTAGACAAGCCTTTCTTGGTTTTGCAGAATGATAATTATATCCCAATAACTGCTAAATGAAGAGGATCTTTGGAATGTAGAGCTCACATAGGAGTGCTCATTTTCAGCAGCAAAGCAGTGCTATGGGAACAGCTTCATGACAATTCTACTCTGTTGGGCATTGAAACACCGGTGCACTTGTGATAGAATAAACAACTAGCATTTATTACTACCTGTAAAGCAGGTGCTACCGATTTTATGTGAATGATTTAATTTAATCATAACCACTACCTTCGGAGGAGTGTGTTAGGCTGGGTTATCTATAGAAATGAAAGCAGCGACACCCACATATGTAAAAGAAAGGACGTTCTATCCGGAAGTAACTTTATATTGTACAACTATCCTTGATGTGATTGAACTATTGAATTTTAGCATATATGAATTCTATACCAATAAAACTGTTCATTGGGGGCTCTTACAACTCTTGTTACAAATCATATATCAATTGGATCTGACATATTAGCACATATATTCCATCGTTCTTTTCTAAACATTTACTTTCCATTCAGCCCTTAATTTTATATCAAGAAGGTGTCCCAGCCTAGTCCAATTCAAATTCATGAGTCAATGTTAGCCAGAGCCCTCTTCAGACTCTGGTAGCTGCAGGTTAGTGATGAAGGAAGATGAAGCGGGAAGCAGGGAGCTCACAGGCTGGCGGGGGTAGAGTCTGTGGATTCAAGGTTGATAGAAATATGGCAGGGTGCCAACAGAGGCTGACATGGAATCCAAACGAGGAGGAAAGTGAAGGGCAAGAGTGAGAGAGGGCCCCAGTGTCTCTCATACACCCCAAGGACCTGATTGATACATTGCACTCTACCCCTACCTCCCACAGGACCATCAAGTCAGCATAAAATCTAACCACAATTATCATGCCCATTTTCGAGATGAGAACATTGTGGCTCAGAGGGGTTAAAGACCTTGCTGCCCTAGATGACGTGGCAGACTTTGAATTGACAAGGTAGATGTCTTTTGGAAGCCTGCACGCTACTTTGTAAGGAGCCTTGGAGGCTTATAGTGGTTACAGGTTGGGCCGCTAACTGAAAGATCAGAAGTCCAATCCCATCAACTTTTCATAGAAGACAGAAGAGACTGTCTGCTCCTGTAAAGATTTACAGCCTGGGACGCCATATATGACTCTGGGTCCGAATCAGCTTGATGGCAGTAGGTTGGAACGAGTCAGAATTGACTCAATGGAAGTGAGTCTGAAGGTATTTTTAACCACTCCGCTATAGGAAATGTATGATTCAGCTTCTCGAGGGAGCCCATTTTCCTCTGCTACACCAGGCGGAGCAAACAAAGCTCATTCCCTCCTATCCTGCCGATTTAAACACACACACACACACACGCACGCACGCACACACACACACACACACACACACACACGCACGCACCGCGCCAGCACTGCCTGTTCAAGGAAGGACCTTGCCTGAATTCCTAAGGACCCCCATTAGCATTTGGAAATCGGCTTGAGTAGAAAACTATGGAATATAATAATCCTTCTTGTCTTCCTTCTATCTAATCTAACTCTACAGCAAGTTACTGAAGACGGTTGTAGACTCGATTTCCCTCTGGTTGTTCTTTAAAATTAAGATGGCTAATCTTCTTACTGGGGCGCTTGAGTTTAGCCTCTCCTCAGGTTTCATATGAGAATTCGGATGAATGAAGGAATTACCTATGATCAACTATTTCCCTTTCCCTGAAAAATAAAATGAAGATTTCGTTTTAAAAGAATAAACGATGTGGGATCTTAAAACAGAACAAAACAAAAATCAGCTGCCCTCAAAGCACATACGTTTTAGATGAAGAAGAGATATATTAATTCATGAATTTACCATTAACAAACATTACTTGAGTTCCTAGTATGCATCAGCACTGTGCAAGGAGACAAGACAGGGGAGGCTCAATTAGAATGCTTTGATGGGACATTTTGCTGCCACTTTTGCAAAATGTCAGTGACATTCTGATGACAACAGTACCCCTTTAAAATATGATCGGTACTGAGTATGATGTACAAATGCACTTTACACAATTGATGTGTGTATGGATTGCGATAGCAGTTGTATGAGCCCCTAATAAAATGTTTAAAAAAAATTTTTGTATACGTAAGCTTATTTTCAATTTCAATAATAGAAAAATATATGATCGATGTACCTGTAACTTGTTTGAGTGTAATATTTCCTGGATGACAAGAACATTAACAAATTGTTTTGTAAAATCTTTCCACATGGAACTAGGACAATATTAACTACATTTTTAGCAACTGAAAAAAAAAAAGAATCTGGTAAAAGCCCTCCTTCTCTGATATCTAGAGTAGGTAAGCTTATGAAATCAAAGTCTACGAGTGGTTACCAACAGCAAGTGGGAAGGAGGGAGCCTGGGCAGAAGGACTCATTTTTTGGCGAGTATTGAAATTTTGTAAAGGGTGATGGAAACCCTTGGACATGTTCAAATAGTGATATTAGTTTAACAACATGATGAACGTAACTTAATTGTACATGTGAAATGACAAATATCATATATATATATATATTATAGCAAAAAAGTGTTTAAAGACATGTGAGAGTAATAATGCAATGTGGTATTTTACATGTCTTGTGAATGTTTACATCAAAATGAGGTATGGACATCATCCCTTTTATAGAAGAGGAAACTCAGGCTAATAGAAATTATGCAATTTGTCTGTGGCCATATATCTGGTGACAGACTGAGCCAGTACTTGAATCCATTTCAGTTCGTCATTTTGAGCCAAATTAACATGGTAACATCTAGAAAGGGCAGGAGAAGAGTTTCTAGAGAAGGTGACTAAAAATGAGCATTTACAGACACAAGACAAGAACCAGCACAAAATGATGGAAGAGAGCTTAAGGAAAGAATGAGCTCCTGGACTCTACTTGTAACCTAGGGACTTAAGTAAAAAAACAAAAAAAACCTGGTGTCCAAGGAAGCAGAAGACAGCTATACCAAGACTGATGAACTGTTGGTAGGCAGACAAACATGGCCTTGATACATCAGTGCCCTACATGCTGTATTAAGATATGAATTATTCTGGCAAACCTTGTTGTAAATGTCCCTGAGAAGTAACCCCCATTGTCTGTGTAAATAGCATCCAGCCATGAAAGGACTGAGTCTGTACAAGTGAATAATTCGGGTACCATGATATGGAGGTAGTCTCTATTGGCCCAACATCCCTCTGTCAATAAGGCTTTAAAATATTAGTACCAGGAGCTATTCGAAGACAATATTATAGGAAGGTCATTATGCCCCAGGGGATGATCTATAAGACTTTCTACCATATATTAACAAGGAGGTTTTGAAAGGGAGCCAAAGGCAGATCAAAAAACAACAAAACATAGATCCAGGAATGGGTTTGGGGCTTGCATGAAATCCTAGCTCCAACTTAACAACAATTAGGTCTTATACCATGGCCCTGCTCAATTCTTGCCCTTGGGAAGGGAACACAGATGATGTGGGTGCTACAGAAAAATGTGGTGAAGAAATTAGATGGTGCCCAACTATCAGATAAAATAGTGTCTGGGGTCTTAAAGGCTTGTCTCCAAACAAGCAGCTGTTTAAGTGAGATGTCAACTAAGTCCACATGGAAGAAGCACAACATCATCAGTCATCGAAGGATGGTAGACCATACAATCTGAAGTCAAAGGAGAGATTAGTATCAGAGTCTAAATTGTGAGAATCCAGTGTGGCAGAAGCTATAGATGACAGTGGGTACCCAAGATACATTTTTGGGAACTACACAGGAAATAAGCCTCTGATGATCTCCATAATTGAGGGATCGGAGGAAAGTGGTTACTAAACAGAGTTCATTAGAGAGAAGAGTATAAAAGATCAAAGGGCTAAAACTGACTTGAACAGTGAAAACTTGGTCAGTTGATGTACACTGGACCTGATTTGGTTTTCATCGTTTTTTTATTTTTGTTTTGTTTTTTTGGGGGGTTATTCATATTAGGGTTTATCTCAGAGACATTATGTTATTGGGGGTCACCCTCTTGAATTTTTGTTATATCTTTTTCTGTTTTTTGGTATATGAAACCCAGAATTGATGGACCTACAGGGACAGCAAGTAGAATAAGGGTTGTTTTGTGTGTGTGTGGGGGGGGGGGTAGTTACAGTGGTGGGCGGTGGGTCAAAGGGAGATGATGTCAAGGAGTTCAGGAAGAAAAAGAATGTTCACAAATTGCGGTAGCAATTGTACAACACTGCATGATGTGATTGCATTATGGAATGATATGACATATGTATTAACTCCCAATTAATAATTAATTAAATTTTTTAAAAGAAAGAAAAATTCTGGAAAGAAAGGACGAATCAATAAGATAAGTAACAAGACTTGCTAATTTAAGTTTAATAATCAGGAGGTCCTAGTGACCTTCACAAGATCAAAGTCAAGTAGAAAGATGGAGGAAGTAGGTAGAATGAAGTAGGTGGAGAAGTCATTTCTAAACAAAGAACCAGGGATGGAGACATGACGACTCTTTGCTAACCCTGGCTGCACAGATGAAGACAGAGAGGTGGCAGGACCCCGAGGATCAGGGAGGTTTGTTGTTCAGGCGGGTTTTTGCGCTGGGAAGTTGGAGAGATGAAATACAGACCTTGTCCTCTATGAACTTTCAGACCAGTCAGGAAGAGAAGCAATCCTCCAAGTCAGCATGAGAAAGCTACTCCTAGCTTACATGCCCTTGGAAGGCCCAAAGACCTGATGGAGCTACTACCCGGCCCGACTTATCTTCATGGATATTCAGTAATCTGAAGGCGTCATCATAAAGAATGCCATAAGAAAGTCATCCTAAAAAATAAAAAAATAAAAAACAAAACAAAAACAAAAACAAAAAAAAAGAAAGTCATCCTAAGAAAGAATGAAAAAAACGGAAGGAGAAGGCACAGGAAAATGGTTCCTTCTACTTCTCTTTATCATGGTTCCATCGCGTTTCTAGCTTGCCATTCTCTAGAACATACTTGAAATTCACCTGCGGTAGGAAAGATTCTATGACGACCCATAAGACATTTGCTGGTTGGTGCATACAGGCTACATAATCCTCACCAGTATGATTGGAACCTGTGAATACAATGAGATATTGCTCTTTTGATATACTACATTATAAGAGTTTAGGAATATTAGTATCCTGGATGGGTCTGACCTAATCAGGGGGGGCCCTATATGAAAGCAGTTTTCTCCAGCTGACCGCAGAAATCAGAGATTTGAGGTTTGAGACAAATTGAACACGAATGACCTCACATTCCTTGTCAAAAAGAACATTTCTAGGCCTATCCTGAAGTACAACTCTGTCAGTTATAGGGTAATATTCATATGCCTACAAAGAACACCAGAGAATACAATTACTATTCAAATTTATGCACCAACCACTAAGCCAATGATGAAGAAATTGAAGAATTCTACAAACGTCTACAGTCTGAAATTGATCAAACATGCAATCAGGGTTCATTAATAATGACTGGTGATTGTAATACAAAAGTTGGGAGAAAAAAGAGGAAGGATAAGTCATTAGCAAATATGGCCTTGGTGATAGAAACAACACTGACTTATTCACTGCAAATGCCATTTTTATACAATATAAATGGTGACCATCCACATAGGCACAGGAATCAAATCCACTGTACCTGTGGAAACAGATGATGTATATTTATATGGTAATGGACTTGATTTTATTTGGATCTATAATCAACACCCGTGGAATCAGCAGTCAAGACATCAAATGACGTATTGGTCAACATCAGTGACAAAAGACCCATTTAAACTGTTTTAACAGTGAATCGGTCACTTTTAGGACTAAAGTGCGCCTGGCCTAGGCCATGGTACTTGCAATTGGCTCATATGGACAAGAAATGAGAGGACCCTAAGGAAACCCAAAGAATAATTGATGCCTTTGAATTATGGCATTGCTGAAGGATACTGAAGTCAGTAAACCAACAAACTGTATCTCAGGTAATCTCAACGTGTTGTCAGGAGGCACCGCTCCCTGGAGCAGGACATTACCTTTGATAAAATAGGGGTCAGCAAAAAGGAAGAATACGCTCACATGATGGATTGGCACAGTGGCCGCACCTATGCGCTGAAACCTAGTGATTGTGAGCATCGTGCAGGAGCAGGCGGTCTCTCATTCTGTGAGAAACTGAGCCGCCACGACTCAGAGCCAATTTAACAACACCTCACGACGACAACAACAAGTCCCCTTCAGTTATCCAGAAGAAAAATGCCCCAAACAGAGACAAGGACCTTCTCTGGGATTCACGCAGGACCTGTGAACTCTTTGCCTTGCCATCTGTGTTTCATTTTGGATACTTGCTCCATTCACTTCACTACCAAACTCACGTAATCAGAATCTTACCTTGTACATGTATTCTAATGGTCGCTTTGTCTCTGAGTCTCCCTGATGACCTTCTAGCTTCTGTGCCCTGATGCAGTGGCCCTTTTTCTTAGTTTTTTTATATTAAATTCCCAAGGATAGACTCCCATTGACTCAGCTCCTTTTATCAAACCAGGTTATCCGAGCCACCTAAGTCCCTGGCTAGCCTACATATGAACCACTCACCCCTGGTTACATAGGTTAGATGACGCACTGACCATTGATTAAGGTTATAAAACGGGTATCTTCTCTTGATACTTCTCCTGTTGTGCGAAGAACATACAGTAATGGGCATATTTACTACACTGAGATGTTTACTCAAAAAATGAGTCTATGGAATTCAAGGCAAGATAATTGGAAAATCCTCAGTGCCATAACCATGCAAGGCCAGTAATCTACCCCAGAATCATCATGGGAAGATAATGTGGGCTAGTTTATGCAGTCTCCATTTCTCAATTTTCCCTTCTAGAAATTCACGCATACCGCTTGTACTGCAGAGGTTGTAAAGCTAGAAAATTTCATTCCCCAGACTCTCTTGCAGCGAGGGTTTTAGATGAAAACTAGGCCACCAATGAGACCTCCCTGCTTACGTTCGAAGGTTGAAGTAAGGTGCAGGCCAGCTCTCTGCCCATTCATAGTGATTTCCTGCTAGAAATCAAGGTACTAGACATTTGGGGGGTTTCCGCACCACCCATTCTCTGTCTTCCTGGGTGTTAGAGGCACTGCTCCAAATCCATGTCTCAGTCACTAGCTCTGTGAGGCCAAGAGGTAGTTGAGGTCAAAGCACCGGCAGCTTCCTAAATCCATCTTCTCCATTCCTGGTTCACAATGACAGCAGTGTGTTCTTGTATTTGGGGGTTATGCTGTTGGTCTTCAGGAGACCTCGTGATCTAGTGGGCTATTTATTGGGCTGCTGTCCACAAGCTCTGCCGTTTTAAAACCACCAACCACTGGAGGAGAAAGATGAAGTTTTCGGCTCCTGTCAAGATTCACGGCCTCGGAAATCCACAGGGGTCGTTCTTCTCTGTCCTATGGATAGGGTTGCTAGAATCAGAATCAACTTGATGGCAGTGAGCATTTGAGTTTGGTTGCTGGTCTTAGAGAGAGTAGCATGTCTTCCTTTTTAAAAAAAAATCATTTCATTGGGGGCTCATACAACTCTTATCACAATCCATCCATCCATCCATTGTATGTCAAGCACATTTGCACATTCGTTGCCCTCATCATTCTCAAAACATTTGCTTTCTACTTAAGCCCTTGGTATCAGCTCCTCATTTTTTCTCCTCTCTTCCTGTTTCCCCCTCCCTCATGACCCTTGATAATTCTACCTTACAAATCCGGCTAGACCAGAGGATGTACACTGGTACAGTTAGGAACCAGAAACACAGGGAATCCAGGACAGATGATCCCTTCAGGACCAGTGGCGAGAGTGGCGATACTGGAGGGTGGAGGGAAGGTGGAGTAGAAAGGGGGAAACAATGATAAGGATCTACATATAACCTCCTCCCTGGGGGACAGACAACAGGGAAGTGGGTGAAGGGAGACATCGGAGAGTGTAAGATATGACAAAATAATAATTTATAAATTATCAAGCGATAGTAGCATCTCAAATGGTTCGATTCTGTCATCTCTGGTAATCATTCCAGCAGGTCCTGCACAGAGGCTAGTCCTCCAAGTCTTGAAATAACTTTCAGTACCCATATTTCCTATTAAATCCTTCCTTCTACTAAAGTATTTTAAATGGCTTCTGTTTCTTGCCCTGACCCTGAGATACACGGCAACTGTCCTGCTCCCATATGGAGCAGGAAATAAAAACCTAAATACGCATTCATACACTCAGTTTCTTGCATGTGAGATCCTGGTGAAAGTTTATAATCAGAAGACACAGTGCATCTTTTTTTTTTTTTCTTAACCAGATTTGACTCCAGGAACTGCAAGCGGTTTCATTAATCACCAACTGAACTGTATCCAAAAAATGTGCTGCAGCAAATTTTGAAGTAAAAACAGAATAACATTTTTTAGTTTAAAGACAACACAGTGATTGAGTGTCTCCTCTGTGCCAGGCACTAAACTAGGGAGTGGATGATACAAAAGTCAATAAATTATTTCTGTTTTCTGAGAGTTCACAGTTTTTTCATTTGGGGGAATAACTAGTATAAGACAGCATGTGATAAATACCAAGACAGTTCTAGTCAAAATGCAATAGGGACATGCAGGAGGGAGCGAGAGAAGCTTTGCTTGGGAAGGGGCATGAAAGCAGTCCCAGATGAGTTACAAATTGACAAGTGGGATATACTGAAGATAAAATACCGGCGTACATCAAAAGAATTCACCAAGAGAGTAGTAAGAGAGCCCACGGACTGGGAAAATATCTTTAGCTATGACACATCAGACAAAGGCCTTATTACTAAAATCTACAATACTTTGTAAACTTTCAATAAGAGAAAAACTAATTGCCCATTGACGAGGTGGGCATAGGACCTGAACAGGAGTTTCACAAGGGCAGAAATCCGAACGGCCAATAAATATATGAGAAAATGTTCCTGATCATTAGCCATAAGAAAAATGCAAATTAAAACAACAATGAGATATCACCTAACACCCTCAAAGATAGCCCAGGTCAAAAAATCAGAAAGCAATAAGTGTTAGAGGAGCTGTGGGGAGATAGGAACTCTTATCCACGGCTGGTGGACCTGTAAGGATATATAGCCACTATGGAGATAATTTGGCGATTTCTAAAACAGATGTTAATTGAACTATCATACGATCCAGCAATCCCCCTATAGGACATATACCCAGAAGAGGCAAGAAACAAACCACGGCCAGACAGCTGTGCTCCAATGTTCATTGCGGCACAGTTCACAATTGCAAGGAGTTGGAAACAACCCAAATTTCCATCAACAGACAAATGGATTAAAAAACTGTGGTACATACATACAATGGAGGACTACACATGGTTAAAAAGCAGTGATGAACATATGAAGCACATGACTGCATGGGAAGAACTGGAGGAAATCATGCTAAGTGAAGTAAGCCAAGCACAAAAGGACAAGTACAACATGAGTCTACTGAGATAAGCTAAAAAAAAATGCAAAAGGGGCAGAGGGAAAAAGCTATTGTATACAAACATTCCTGGGGTGAGGTCCAGGAAGTATGGCAGGGGCCAGACCAAATCCAGGGATACATATGGCAGCTAACTAAAAGGGGGAGGGGGGTAAGACATGGGTAGCAGGGGCACAGGGCACTAACCCACCCAAAGGGAGTATATTCTTTATATCTCCACAGGGAAAGAGGGACCAGACTTCAACCCAGTGCTCCAAGATGTGAATGCAACATCCTGGCATGAGGCAGGGAAGCAGTAGAGAGGTCTGAGGGTCCATCCCCAATCCCAACTGCGTGGACACCTGCTGCTCCCCCCAGAAGAATTCACTTCAGAGGACAGCACTGAAGCTACAGCTTAGGGAGAGGGACATGTCTGATCAGAGCACACAGGAACAAATGAAGGCGGGGAAGAGAGAGTGGAGCACACCATTGCCCACAAGCCTTGAGGATGATATCCCATATCAGAGCAGCCAATGCATAGAGAGGACCATATGGCCGGTCCCACTACGAAACGACATCTCTCACTGACCCATAGCCCTACAGGAGACACTGTGAGAATTGTGCCTGATCTGGCCCCACAACACACCGAGGCAAAACACTAAGGGGGTAAAACAGAACAGCAAGTGGGGAAGAGCAACGAAGTCCCCAGGGAATACTAAAAATACTTTGGGGCCAGGGCATGGCACCCCATTAGACTCTACTGTAAAACACTCCTAAAGGTCAACAAACAGACCTTGAATTACTTACAGGCTTTTTTGTGTGTGTGCCATTGGTTTGTTGTTGTGTTTTCTTTTGTTGCTTTGTTTTGCTCTGTCTTGTTTTTTTGTGCATATTATTATCTCTGCAGGTCTGTCTAGATAAGAGAGGTGGGATAAACAATCTGGAGGAGAAAACAATGGGACCAACGGTTCCGGGGGGACATGGGAGAGGGGGAGGTGGGGGAAAGGAAGTGGTGCTAACAAACCCAGGGTCAAGGGAATAAGTGATCCAAGATTGATGGTGAGGAGGGTTTAGGAGGCCTGGTAGGGCTTGATCAAAGGCAGTGTAACCAGGAGGAATTACTGATACCCAAATGAAGGCTGAGCATGATAGTGGGACGAGAGGAAAGTAAAAGGAAACAGAGGACAGAAATAGGAGGCAAAGGGCATTTATAGAGGTCTAAATACAGGCAAGTACATATATAAATATATTTATATATGATGATGGGGAAATAGATCTATGTGCATATATTTATAGGTTTACTATTAAGGTAGCAGATGGACATTGGGCCTCCACTCAACTACTCCTTCAATGCAAGAACACTTTGTTCTATTAAACTGGAATTCCATGATGTTTACCTCCTCCAAATGATCACAGAAGACAAACGGGTGCATAGCAAATGTGGTGAAGAAAGCGGATGGTGGCCGGCTATCAAAAGATAAAATATCTAGGGCCTTAAAGGCTTGAAGATAAACAAGCGGCCATCTAGTTGAGAAGCAACAAAGCCCACATGGAAGAAGCACACCAGCCTGTGTGATCACGAGGTGTTGATAGGATCAGGTATCATTGTGAATGAGGGGGAGTGCGGAGTGGAGACCCAAAGCGCATCTGTAGGCAACTGGACACCCCCTTACAGAAGGGTTGCGGGGAGAAGACGAGCCAGTCAGGGTGCAGTGTAGCAACGATGAAACATACAATTTTCCTCTTGTTCTTAAATGCTTCCTCCCTGCCACTATCATGATCCCAATTCTACCTTACAAACCCGGCTAAACCAGAGGATGTACACGGGTACTGATAGGAACTGGAAACACAGGGAATCCAGGACAGATGGACCCTTCTGTTGGGAGCCGGCCCTAGCAGACATTCTCAAGGTCCTTCAGTGACCGGCCCTAGTGGAACATTACTGGCAGGTGGTTATGCCTTAAAAGATATCTTAGTCACCAAAGCTTCCTTGTTCTATGAAAATGTCTGACTGAGACAGCTTGCAGTTTGTGTTACCCACCCCCCGTCTCCCCCCGAAGTGTTCTTTGACTATTGTGCAGCTGTAACTGTTCTGCAGCTACGTGACCTTGGTTGGTTATCCTCCCCACTCTTCACCCATTGGTTGAAATACTAAGCACTCATTGGACTACAAACATACCGTATTGGGAATATGATGGATAGCTGATTGGTTAACATTCTTATGCTTCATTATAATAATACATGTTGGATTGGATACTGTGCAGCACACCTTATTAGAATATGCACCTCCCAGTTCCTCTTTATATTCCCCTAACTTTGCCCAAATAAACGAGCTTGATTAGCATTTGTCTTGCTCCACGTCTCCGTGTCTTTCTTTCCATCCAGGTTCGTCTTTCCCCCCAAGGTCCTGCTCGTGCGTCCCGCTGGCCGGGACGCATCACCCTTCAGGACCAGTGGTGAGAGTGGTGATACTGGGAGGGTGGAGGGGAGGTGAGATAGAAGGGGGAAACCCGATTATAAGGATCTACATATAACCCCCTCTCTGGGGGATGGACAACAGAAAAGTGGGTGAATGGAGACGTCAGTGTAAGACATGACAAAGAATAATACTTTATAAATTATCAAGGGTTCGTGAGGGAGGAGGGGTGGGGAGCGAGGGAAAAAATGAGGAGCTAATACCAAGGCTCAACTAGAAAGCAAATGTTTTGAGAATAATGATGGCAGCAAATGTACAAATGTGCTTGACACAGTGGATGCATGTGTGGATTGTGATAAGGGTTACTGGAGCCCCCAATAAAACGATTAATAATAAAGAAATAAAAAATAAAATCATTTTATTTACTGAGTGTGCCAGAAAAGAAAGCAGTCCCAGAAGAAGTGTCAATTAAGCTGGGTCTTGAAAGATGAGTAGGATTTTATCAGCAGGAACAGCTCTGCCATTCTAATAGATGGCCACCTGAAATTCACTAAGTTCTAGCTTTACTTTTTTGTTTTCAAATACATTTACATGTGAGCATAGTTTTCACTGTCTTTTTTGGATACCTTTACTTTTCAAGTAAAAATGCATGTGAGCCATTTATGCATGATGGGTAGAGTGAGAAGTGAAACATCGTGGAAATGCACTGCACTGTAGAACTGAGTGGGCCCTAGCAGTCTGTGTTGGGCCATTGGAACAGGGGTGGGGACCATCAGGCTCAAAGGCTGTGTAAGGCCTGAGAAATCATCAATACCAGCTAACATTCTACACTTCACCGAAGAGAAGCAATTCCAGCCGTCACATTAGGGGTGAGTTCATTCAATGTTTGACCTAGTATAGCAGGCTAGTTTTTAGTTGATAAGTTTGTATGGCTCACAAATGATGTTATAAATATACAAATGACCTTTGGCAGAAAAAAAAATGGTCCCCACCCTTGCATTTGAGCTCACCTCTTGCTGAAATTACTGTCTCTTGGCCGAGACAAGATGTAATTGAGCTAAAGGATGAAGACATTGGGTAAAACAATAAAGAAAGAAACATGTGTGGAAATTATTTTCTAGCGGTCTCATAGCAAATGAGGAGAAATGATAGCAGATCAGAATAAAGTGGTAGAAGGAGCAGGGCTTGAAGATCCAGACAACTTGAGTTCTGGTTCTACTTTGCCACTAGTTGAGTTGGGTCTGTGACTTTGAACATGCTGCTGTAATATTTGATGATTTCTTTCTTTTTCTTTGATCTACAGAATAGGAAGCAAGGAGTATCAGGAAGCACTAGGCTAGCATATAGAAGCTTAAAACGAAGACATTAAAGAGATGTATTGGTATCAATCCTCATTCACACCATTTTTACCTTTTCTAAAACTCTAAAAGAGTGGCCCAGAATATCATTTTGCAAAAAATCTTTCCTCCCTGAGAACCTGACCTGGTACCATCAGTATGAGAATTAATCCTGGTTACACGTCGTTTTCCTTTGTAACAGAGTCAAACTATTTCTCAGTTCATGGATCCAATTGTTAAACAGCAATCGAAATACAACCAATGAATCCACTGCCATAGAGGCGATGCCAACTCATAGTGACCATATACGACAGCGTAGAACTGCTTTGAGAAGGGTTCGGAGACTACATCTTTACAGAAGCATATCGCCTCTTCTTTCTTTCATAGGGTGGCTGTTAGGTTTGAACTGTCTACCTTTCACTTTGTAGAGCAACACTTTATCCACTGCCCAACACGTAACCCTCTGTACCACTAGCGATCCTCACCACTTCCATTGCGCTGGAAATCCCAAGGTGATTTGGTTATGTGGAGTCCAAAGGGATGCTAAGAAAATAAATAATAAGAGAAGAGCTAACACCCTTTGGTGGTAGCTAAATGGTAAATACATGTAGACTGCCATAAAATAAATAATGAAACAAATTCATTTTAATAGAAAAAAGAAAATAATGTATTTGTCTTTTTAAGGCTGGGCTAGTTGAAGAGATTCAATAGTAAGTGCCTCAGACAATTTGAATGTTAAAAAGTATGTTTTGTTCCTATGTTTAGATTCTAAATTGAATAAGGTAGAGAGCAAGATCTCTTCTGGTTTTCAGAATAAAAGCCTTTGTTTTATCTACAGTGTAGGTGGCTTCTTTTGGTGAAGAGCAATGGAATGAATCTCAGCCCTTACTTCTTCTTCCTACTTAATCTCTCATTTGCCTCTTACTTTTCTTCCTTTTATTCTTTGAGAGAATCCATGCACAAATTGCCATGACTCATGATGACCCATGTTATCAAACTTTTGCATTCAGTATACTAGCCTATAAAAGTTTTTCCCAATGGAAGCATAAAACTTCCTAGAAAGCTTTTTATTATAATTAACCATGTTTAATAATATTTTCTCTATAGTATTCCTCTATAGTATTCCTCCCTTATCAACATGGCTAGATTTCAAAGACCAGATCATTATGTGAAAATCAACAGCTCACAAGACCGAGTATAACTATCATAATATAACTGCCGCACTGTCATCGACTCATGCTGACACTCTAGGACAAGGTAGAACTGCCCCTGTGAGTTTCTGAAATTGTAACCCTGTACGGGTATAGAAATTGTTGTCCTTCTGTGGTGTGACTGGCGGTTTTGAATTGCTGGTCTTGTGCTTAGCAGCCAAAACATAACCATTATGCCCTCAGGGCTTCTCACATAACTGTCAAACCACTGAAAATCATGGTCTGGTTAAGTTGACATATAACTGTAACCATCATAGCTAGTATTACTTTGCCTTGGTACCTTGTTATTCATTACTGGCTGCCATATGTTATTAATGCACAAACTAGTTGGATAGTAGATTTTGTACTATTCTTGTAAATGTGAAATGTCAGATCATGAGCCAGTCCAGAAGTGGAAAGTAGGTGCATTAAAAAACTCAATGCCAATGGATATTGAAAAGCTAACAGGGTGGGATGATGGTGCCCTAGACTTAGGAGGGTCCAAGTGAAGTGAGAGGGGAGCAGAAGCCAAGTCAAGGTCATGATAAAGACTTGGGACTTTATTTTAAATGCAGTAAAAATCTATTGGAAGGTTGACAGCAAAGGAAGAGAGGTGCTTTGGTTAATTCCCTTACAAGATTCTTTATCCCACCCTGTGTGGCGACAGGACTCTACATGTATCAGAGTGAATATGGGGTGCCAGTGGGGGAACAGAAGAAATCATGAGATAGAAGGAAATTTCTCACTGACTTTAGTCAGTGAGAAATGCTTAGAGTCCTTGTTCATCAGCACATGATACAATGTTTCAGATGTGCTACTAGATGCCCAAGGGGGCATACCATCTTGCTGTCAGCTTTAACGCAAAGGCATTCAGCTTTACTTCCGTGGGTCAGCAAGTCCAACTTCCCCAATGAAGGGATCAGAGGCACTCCTCTCCAAAAGCCAGCCTCCTGCGCAAAAGCACCCATGTTAACTTTCTCCGTGGGCTGGGCAGTCCATCGCTCTAGCCCATGCTCTGGCTCCTGGTTCTGCTACTGTTCCTCTGATTGTGTAGCTGTCACCTAGATTCAGGTGGTTGCCATAGTGAGCTCATCACTGGCAAGAGTCAGGAGTGGAGTATGTCCTCTGGCCCCAGTATCTGGCTTACCCCTGCCTTACCTTTGTACTGAACTGCAACCACCACTGCGCAGACATTTCCTTGAACATTTTGAGTTCTGTAGGACACTGCAGTGAATAGCAGAACCCAGAGATGTGAAGGAATATAATCAAGGTGGGTGGAGGGAGGGGGCAGTTGAAAAAAGCAAGGGAAAAAAGCAGCTGAAAAAAAGACAACTCCCTTTATGACATACGGCTGTAGCAACCAAACCTATGGCCATGGAGTTGATTCTGACTCACAGAGACTCCCTATAGCAAGATTTATTTTCTTAATTAATGGATTATAAATTCTCGATGCTTTACCAGGTGCTTTGTTATACTGGCAATTGATGCACCTTGAAAAGTGATGTTTTGGGTTGTTCTTACCAATCTGCTTCATTCTAAGACAGACATTCCTGAATGCCATTCTAGCATATTCCCTCACAAAAATAACCTTGCTAATTTTCTATTCACTGACCCTCATTCCTTCCAATATATCACAATGCAATTGATACACAGAGAACTTCTTGTCTGAGTTTATGGAGAGAAAAAAAACCTGCATATGAATTATCCCAGCCCACCTTTCCATGCCCTGTGGCATGCTGCACTCAAGGTTTTGCGCAATGTGTTCTGAGCATGAGAGTTTCCACCTACCTACCATTTTACTATTATAAGGTGTTGAAAAGCAAGACTGTCACTTTGAGGATTAAGGTGTGCCTGACCCATGCCTCTTCTTAATGAGAAAGTTGGACATTGAATAATGAAGAAGAATCATTTGACTTATTGTGCTGATGACGAATCTTGAAAGTACCATGGACTGTCAAAACAGCGAGCAAATCTATCTTGAAGAATGACAGTCCAAATGCTTCTTAGAAGCAAGGATGGTGCGATAGCCTGATTTTTCTCCCATGGAGTACCTGATTGGTTTGAACTCTGACATTAGGTTAGCAGTCCCACAGAATCTCCGGGGCTATTTTTATATTTTTTATGTTTGAAATGAATTTACATGTCATTAAAGACTTCAAGTCGACTTCACGTTTATACTAATGATGTCGGTGCAGTGTGAGCGTAACGCTGGCTGTGCTGGTGAAGGTTAAGTTTCAGCTGGCTTGCGCCAGCATTCCCAGTGGTTTGGTAATTACATCATGATGTAATTTGGAAGTTATGTAATGATGTGGTCATCCTCTATTTTTGTATATTGCTGATTCTCTCTCTGTCTCTGTCTCTCTCCTTTGCCTACTGCTGATATCTGGTCTTTAGAAACTAACTATATGGATAAATGAGGAGTGGGCATAGCATGCTACATTGTGATACATTTTGGGAGAGGGAAGAGAGTAGTATGGTGGTGGTAGAAGCCCACAATCTATTTTCGGGATCCATATATGGATTACGCCTCTGGTGAATCCTCTCTGAACATGGTCCAGGCACGTGAATAGCCTTGCTATTAGACAGAGTATGGCAAAGTTGATGATAGCAGAAGTGTTGTAGCTAGGTTAAATTGTAACACCTTATCACTTGATCTCTCTTTTGATCTACTTTAAAGTTATTTCAATGTTTAATATTTTCTGTTTTCTTTTAGATTGAGGTTTTGTCCAGTCATTGTTGTTTGTTTGCTTGCTTCCTGAATGAGGTTTGCACGATTTTTCTATATATGAAATCCAGGATAGGTAAATCTGTATTGACAGTAATTAGATTAATAGTTACTGAAGGGCGTGACAGGCGAGGATTGGGGAAATGGGCAGTTAACAACAAGTAAGAGAAGAAAATGTCCTGAAATTCTTTGTGGTGATGATTGTACAATTCTTCTTAATATGACTGAATGATTAAATCATATGATAGATAATGTATATGCCAATAAAATGATTTTTTTTTTAAAAAAAGACCTGAAGCAGATGAGTGAGCAAGTCATCTGGATATCTAGAGAATGAACACTCCAGATGGAGGGATCTGGAAGACAGAGGCCCTTGGGTAGGAAAAGGCTGGTAGGTTTAGAAATGAAAAAGAGGACCGTGTGTCTAGAAAGAAGTAGGCAAGAGAACTGCTGTGAGACTGTAATGGGATAATGTGTATAAAGAGGTCTGTAACACCTGCAACAGATGCATAGGGATTCTTTTCCTCCTTTGCCAGTATTTCTCTAGGCCATTCAGTTCTACTTCTCCAGGGAAATGAAATCTAATTTATAATCAACCAAGATTTGCAGAAAACTCTAGAATCGAGTTCTAATTTTGTATAAAAGTGTAAGTATAGCCTGTGAGAATACCAGAGAGGTTTTATTCATTAAGCCTCTGTATAAACTCATTTATTGCCTGTAGAAAGTATAATTAAAAATGAGGGGTCACCAAAAAAATCAATTAAAAGAATTGCACAATTTTAAGAGATTTTACTTTTTGGACCCATTAATTAAACACAACTATGTCAAATGAGGATGACAAGCACCTGGTCAAATACTCAGGTACATAAAACCAGCAAAATCTGAAAACTGTGTAAGCAGAAACTTTGTCTCATGTACTTTGGATATGTTATCAAGAGAGGTCAGACCCTGGAAAAGAACATCATGCTTGGAAAAGTAGAGTAGTCGGGAAAAAAGAGGAAGATCTTCAACAAGATGGATTGACACAGTGGCTGCAACAATGAGCTCCAAACATAAGAACAATTGTGGGGATGGGGCAGCATCAGGCAGTGTTTCATTCTGTTGGACAGAAGGTTGCTATGAGTTAGAATGGACTCCATGGGACCTAAAAGCAACAACAAATTCTATCCCAGAAATATTTAATGATTTACCAAACATCTATGGAGTGCTTATATGTTCTAAACACTGAGAGGAAAGTGAGAGGTGATATTCCTTTTTTTGGCTTTCCTTTGTTGTCTCTTTTTTAAAAATCATTTTATTAGGGGCTCATACAACTCTTATCACAATCCATACACACATCAATTGTGTAAAGCGCATTTGTACATTCATTGCCCTCATCATTCTCAAAACATTTTCTCTCCATTTAAGCCCCCAGCATTAGGTCCTCATTTTTCCCCTCCATCCCCGCTCCCCCCTCCCTCATGAGCCCTTGATAGTTTATAAATGGGTATTTTGTCATATCTTACCCTGTCCGACGTCTCCCTTCACCCACTTTTCGGTTGTCTGTCCCCCAGGGAGGAGATCACATATAGTTCCTTGTAATCAGTTCCCTCTTTCCTACCCATTCTCCCTTTACCCTCCCTGTTTCACCACTCACACCACTGGTCCTGTAGGGCTCATCCGCCCTGGATTCCCTGTATTTTCAGTTCCTATCTGTACCAGTGTACATCGAGAGGTGATATTTCATTGACAGGAAAGTGAGGTGATATTTCAGACCCAAGAGAGGCTAGGGTTTCATTCCTCACAATTTCCGCCGCAGGCAGCTCAGAACTGAGCACGAGCTAGGATTCCGCATCAGGGAGGATCTACCCATCCAGGCTCGGAAGCCCTGGTTTCTAGTGTAGCAGGTTTATGGAAAGATATAGACGAGAGAGGTTATTAAGGCTAGAAACAAAGTCTTTCACTGGGACTTTTATATGATAATAGTAATTATAATTAAGTATAAAAAGGCAAAAGGACAAGTATAACATGAGTCCGCTGAGGTAAGTTTATATATAAAAAAAGAAAGAACAGAAAAGTAAATGCAAAAGGGGCACAGGGAAAAAGCTACTGTATACAAACACTCCAGGGGTGAGGTCCAGGTAGTATCGCAGGGGTCAGACCAAATCCAGGGGTACATATGGTAGCCAACTAAAAAGGGGGCAGGGAGGGAGAATAAGGGAAAGAAAAAAAAAGATGTGTGGCGGGGGAATAGGGCACTAACTCACCCAAGAGGAGGGTATTGTTTGTGTCTCCACAGGGAAAGAGGGACCAGACTTAAAGACAGTGCCAGACGAATGCAGCGTGCCAGCAAGGAGTGGGGAGCCAGTGGAGGGGCCTGAGGGCTCAGCCCCCATACCAGTTGCGTGGGCTACTGCCCCTCCCCCAAGAAAATTTACTTTAGAAGACGGCACTGAAGCTACAGTTAGGAGAGAGCGGTATGTCTGACCAGAGCACATGGGAGCAAATGAAGGGGGAGGAAGAGAGAGGGGAGCACATCCTGGCCCAACAGGCCTGGAGGACATTATTCCCGCTCTGAACAGCCAAGGCACAGAGTGGACCATATGGCTGATCCAACTACGAGACAAGCCATCCCTTGCTGGCCCAGGGCCCTAAAGGGGACAACACTAGAGACTCAAGTGTCGGGACTGGTCCATACTGACCACTAAAGGCATGAGGCAGAGCAACCATGGGAGCAGAGCAGTCAGCCCCCGAGGGAGTACAAAGGACAGACTCTGGGGCCAGAGCATGGTACCCCATCCGACCTGACTGAAGGACATGCCTAGAGATCAAAAATCAGACCTTGATCTATTTACAGGTATTTCTTTTTAAAAATTTTTTTCTTTTAATTTATTCTTCTATGGGTCATTGGTTTTCTTTTATATTGTCATCGCTGTGTTCTCATTCATCGCCTATCTTGCTATGGCTTGATTTTTGGTGCATATTATTATCTCTACAGATCTATCTAGATAAGATAGGCTGGATGAATAGTCTGGAGGAGAAAACAACGGGACCGATGGTTCCAGGGGGACACGGGAGAGGGGGAGGCGGGGCTAAGGAGGTGGTGCTGACTAACCCACAGACCTGGGAGCAACAAGTGATCCAAAATCAGTGCAAGGAGGGTGTGAGAGGCCTGGTAGGGATTCAGCAAGAGCAATGTAACCGAGAGAAATTACTGCAACCCAAATGAAGGCTGAGCATGATAGTAGGACAAGAGGAAAGTAAAAGGAAATAGAGGAAAGAACTAGGAGACAAAGGGTATTTATAGCTGTCTAAATACTGGCATGTACATATGTAAATATATTTATATAGGAGGGTGGGGAAATAGATCTATGGGCATATATTTATAGGTTTAGTATTAAGGCAGCAGATGGACATTGGGCCTCCACTCAAGTACTTACTCAATGCAAGAACACGTTGTTCTATTAAATTGGCATTCCATGATGCACGCCTTCCCCACACGATTGATGAAGAAAAATGTGTGCATAAGCAAATGTGGTGAAGAAAGCTGATGGTGCCCAACTATCAAAAGATATAGCGTCTGGGATCTTAAAGACTTGAAGATAAACAAGCAGCCATCTAGCTCAGAAGCAACAAAGTTCACATGGAAGAAGCACACCAGCCTGTGTGACCATGAGCTGTCAAAGGGATCAGGTATCAAACATCAAAGAACAAAAAATCATATCATTGTAAATGTGGGTGAGCGCAGAGTGGAGACCCAACTGGTCACCCCCTGACTGCAGGGTTGTGGGGTGGAGATGAGCCAGTCAGGGTGCAGTGTAGCAACGATGAAACATACAACTTTCCTCTAGTTCTTAAATGCTCCCCCCCCACTATCATGATCCAAATTCTACCTTACAAATCTGGCTAGACCAGACGATGTACATTGGTACAGATAGCAGCTGGAAACACAGGGAATCCAGGACAGATGACCCCTTCAGGACCAGTGGTGAGAGTGGCGATACCTGGAGGGTGGAGTGAATGTGGGGTGGAAAGGGGAAACCGATGACAAGAATCTATGTATTGTCTTCTCCCTGGGGGATGGACAGCAGGGAAGAGGGCAGGGGGAGACATCGGACAATGTAACATATGACAAAATAATAATAATTTACAAATTATGAAGGGTTCATGAGGGAGGGGTGAGGGAGGGGGAAAAATGAGGAGCCGATATTAAGGGCTCAAGTAGAAGGCAAATGTTTTGAGAATGATGAGGGCAACAAATGAACATATGTGCTTGACACAATGGATGTATGTATGGACTGTGATAAGAATTTTACGAGCCCCCAATAAAATGATAAAAAAAAGAAAAAAGAAACCCACCGCCTTTGGATCCCAAAAACTTAAATGACAGACTCAGCACTCTGGATTGCATGAATAAATCGATCTAAAGCCCTAAGCATAGGCCTGGCCCTCAGTAAGTACTTCAGTAACAATAACAAGAAGCACTGTACATACTTGTGTCTAACATGAGTTTTTCAGCACATGTTTTATACAGTTTTTGTTGTTAAATTAAGTGCCTTGGCTGATTTTTGGATCAGCTTATACTCGAGTATGTACGATAATACTTCTGTAGTGATTACAGCACTGTTTAAAAGACCTCTGTACATATGAACTCATTGAGTATTAACTCCAACTGTATGAAATGGGCCTTATTGTTCTATTTTTCAAGCGAGGAAACCAAGGAATGGATGATACATTAATTTCCTGTGACTGCTCTAAAAGTCATGGTGAAAACCATATAATTTGGTGGCTTAAAACAACAGACCTCTATTCTCCCACATTTCTTGAGGCAAGTCTCTGAAATCAGTATCACCAGGTATAAATCAAGGTGTTATCACCACCTGCCTTCTTGAGGATCTTGGGAAGAATCCCGTCCTTGCCTCTTCCCATGTTTGGTGGCTGTTGGCATTCCTTGGTTTACGGCCACATCACTCCAATCTCTTGACTCTATGGTCACATCGCCTTCTCCTCTATGCCTGTGTAGTCTCCATTTTACAAGGACCTGTGTGACTACAATTACGTGGGTCCCATCTAGACAATCCGAAACACTCACTTCATCTCAAAATTCTCAATTTAATCTCATCTGCAAAGACCTTTCCCCATATAAAGTAACATTCACAGGTTCCAGAAACTAGGGTCTAGCTATCTGGAGAGCCATTATTTAGTCAATCACAGAGAAGTGAAGTAACTTGCCCCAAAGCACACAAATAATTGTTATTAAACTTGAATTACTGTATGATTTGGGATAAATTACTTAACCTCATTTGTGAAATGGGGTTGAAAATATCTGCTCTGTGGTATACAAGGTACTCATTATTCAGTTCTTTTGGGGAGAAAGTGAAATTCATAATGGCAGGTGAATGCATTATTCGTCCATGTTTACCCAGCATATACTTAGCATCCGGGTCAAGGTTCTGTAAGGAATAAAGGAACGCATGAGTGACACGACAGTATGGTCACATTGACCTCAGTTCACAAAGTCCTTTCTATTTGTCATCTTGTTTGACCTCATGATAAGCCTGTGAGATAGAAAGAGTGGGTCTCTATTCCAATGTTATTCAGGTGAAACATAACCATAAGAACAACAGTCGTTATGTTGCCAGTTACCGTTGAGTCTTTGTTGGGTACTGGGCACTATGTGAAACCCTTACAACTGGTAAGTTATAAATGACAGAACTGAGCGGGTTCATTTATTAATTTTTAAACTGGTCCTCTCAGGGGAGAGCTCAAAGGCCCTGCAGACAGTTGGTGAACTCTGTTTCGGCAGGTGCTATAAAATAAAAATGATAATGGCCCCTATTTCACAATGTGATCACAAGAATGAAAAGAGGCAGATTGTGTAGACAGCTCAGAGCAGGTGACAATAAAGGATTTAGCAACTGCTAACTATTATTGTTGTTGTCACTGGTATTAGTGTCATGACCATCCATTATCATATAGCCAACTTGGGTCTGGGGATTTCCACCACCTGAGTAAAGTTGGGAAAGGGAAGTGGCTTACAGCTAAAATGCAATACAGACCCGATTCTTGGGTGCCTCAATCTATGCACGCAGTCTTTCTTTTCCTTTCAAGGCCAGCTTTATAGCTGTTGATTTGGATCATTTTCCTTGGGATTGGGGGTCTTTAGAGTTGGGGGACAAGGTGATGTCACACAAGGTGCTCTGATGCTAGGGACACACTAAACCTGTCTTTGGCTGCCTCTATGCCTAAAACTCAATTCCCTACTTAGGCACCATCCAGCACACCCCAGAGCTCTGAGCTATGCCCTTCTCTGTCGAAGAGCTGCCCGAGTCTTGGAGCACCAGAAGAGAGCTAAGCCATTCGTGTTGCCTGTGTGTCTTCCTCCTGAGGACAGGATTGTAGGAGGTATTCACCCCTACCTCACTTGGGTGTTTGGCACAGGCGTGGAGCTTGGAGACCTTATTTATAACTTGTTCAGGACCCCACCCCCGTTCCTGCTGCTTCACAGGCTATGAGACCTCCACTGGGGCAAGTGAGTCACCTTGCTCATCACCATTCACCATCGCCGGGCTGGCTAGAGACTTTGCCAGCTGTACAATCTGGGAAGCTTTCCAGTTCCTTTTTTTCTTTTTTAATAAAACCTGAGCTGCAAACTCAAAGCTGGCTGCCAGGGGAAGGGGCTGCCTTTTCAAAACTACCTTTGAAACCCGTTCAGACTTCTTTTTACATTTTGTGCATTATGGCTTATGCCATACAATATAAATAATATCGTGTATTAAGAATGATTGTTGTCTTGTGCTGTCAAGTTGAGTCCAATTCCTGGCGACCACATGGGTCACACAGTAAAACTGCTCTATAGGATTTGTCTGGGCTGTAATCTTTATGGAAGCAGGTCACCAGGCCTTTGTACTCACATGTCACTGGGTGGATTTGAACTTCGAAACTTCAGTTATCAATTGAATGTGTAAACTGTACCAACAAGGGTCCTTCATCCATAGTAATGAATATTTATTGAGAACTTGTATAATTCATTGCAATAAGCATGTATTATATGTATTATCTCATTTGATATTCATAGTAACCTTATGAGATATTATAAAGATAAAATGGGCGCACTTCCTCAACCTCGCATGATTAGTAAAAGACAGAGCCAGAATGCAAGCCCAGGCCTATGGGATTCTAGACCATGTACATTCGACACGTAACCATCCACATGACTTGCTATCATGAAGCCAAACTCCAAACAAAACCCACGGCCATCAAGTTATTTCTGATTCATAGCAACCCAATGACAGAGTAGAACTACCTATGTGGGTTTCCAAGATTGTCAATCTTTACGGAAAGAGAAAGCCTCATTTTTCTCCCAAGGAGTGGCTGTTGTTTTCCAGTTACTGACCTTGCAGTTCGCAGCCCAACGTGTAACCCACTTCTTAAGCTCTTAAAGACACTTGCATACGAACCCTAGGTCCTGCTTCTTTTGGCAGTCGGTGTCTTTTTCTCATTCCTCTTACAAATCACCCCTCAGCGTCAGGGTGGGCCAATTTGTGGCCTGCACAAAGACATATGGCTGGAGTGTGGGGCAAAAGAAACCTGAAATGCAACCTGAGTTTTGCTCCCTAAGCTATTGCCCTCAGAATTGTCCCCAAACGCAGGGAGTAGGTTATGTAATTCACATGAGTACGCTGGCTAGCCCACCTCCTGCAAATACCAATTTGCCACTAGATATGTTAAGCTCTTTTTAGGGTTTGCAAAGTAGAAAGGAATCGCATAACATCACTACCTAAGAAGGCTGCGTTCATCTCAACTGACTAGTGCCGACAGCACAGAGGACACTCTCGACGGAGCACAAACACTTTAAAAATAAATCAGGGAAGAGCCGATCGACCTGGAGTGTTATAGCATTCACGCATGCCCTTATTAATTCATTCATTCAACTAGCAAACTTAATCGAGCAACATACAATAAGGATTATACATCCTGATCTAGTATATTTTATCCTAGGAAAGGTAGGTTGGTTCAACATAAGAACACCAATCAATGTAGCACAACATATTACTAGATGAAATGACCAAGACATCAGCTCAGTACATGCATAAAATGCATTTCACAGCACTTTTTCATGGTAAAAACAATCAACAAACTAAAACCAGAAGGGAACTTCTTTAATCTAATGAAGAAAATCATAGAAAAACCACAGTTAACATCATATTCAATGGTGAGAGATTGGAAGCATTCCTCCTAACATACAGAAGAGTCAAGTCTATCCAACCTTATATTAGCAGTTACAGCCAGAAAAGAAACAGACATCCTCCTGACTGGAAGGGCCAAAGCAAAAGGACCTCTCTACCTTTACTTACAGATATTATGATCTTATAGACAAACAATCCAAATAAATCAACTAAAACACCTATTAGAGTTTATAAAGAAGTACAGCAAGGTTGCAGAAGACAAAACCAATCTAGAAAAATATGTTGTATTTCTATACACTAGCAGTGAATCCGAAGTAATGAAATGCTTAGTAATACATTTAACAAGGAAAATGCAAGACGTGTACACTGAAAACTATAACACATGGAAAGAAATTAAAGAAGGTTCAAATAGAAAGGCTTCATTTGCTTATGAAGCTGAAGAGAATGTTGTTAAGAAATGTGGAGTGGAGACCAAAAGCCCATGAGCAGGCCACTGGAGATCCCCCTGCAGAGGGGTCTCAGGGAGGAGACGAGCCAGTCAGGGTGCGATGTAGCAACGATGAAACATACAACTTTCCTCCAGTTCCTAAATGTTTCCTCCCCGCTCCCACTATCATGACTCGAATTCGACCTTGCAAGTCTGGCTAGACCAGAGGATGTACACTGGTACAGATAGGAACTGAAAATACAGGGAATACAGGGCGGATAAGCCCTCCAGGACCAGTGGTGTGAGTGGCGAAACAGGGAGGGTAAAAGGAGAATGGGTAGGAAAGAGGGAACCGATGACAAGGACCTACATGTGACCTCCTCCCTGGGGGACGGACAACCGAAAAGTGGGTGAAGGGAGACTTCGGACAGGGAAAGATATGACAAAATAACAATTTATAAATTATCAAGGTCTCATGAGGGAGGGGGAGTGGGGAGGGAGGGGAAAAATAAGGACCTGATGCCAGAGGCTTAAGTGGAGAGGAAATGTTTTGAGAATGATGAGGGCAATGAATGTACAAATGCGCTTTACACAATTGAGATGTGTATGGATTGTGATAAGAGTTGTATGAGCCCCTAATAAAATGATTTAAAAAAGAGAGAATGTTGTTAAAATGGCAATACTCTCCCTTAAATCACGATCCACAGAATTCCTTGTCAAACTCTCAGGTGTCATTTTTATACAAATTAACACCTTAAAATTCATATAGAGCTTCAAGTGACTCAGAATCATTAAAATAATATTGAAAAAGGACAAAGTATAGGGATACCAACTTTCTGATTTTAAAACTTACTATAAAGCTATAACATTCAAGACAGTGTGATACTGACATAAGCATAAACATTGATCAAAGAAAATAATGGGACTCTCGAAATAAAGTTTTATATTTTGGTCAAATGCATTTCAAAAAGAAAATCATGACCCCTTGATGTGAAAAAGAAGAGCCTTTTTTGTGTGTGGAAACAAACGGGGCTGGGAAAACTGGATATCAAGATGCAAAAGAGTGGAGTTAGGTCCATATCTCACACCGCGTAAGCCTAGGTGGATGAGAGAAACAAATCCAGAGACACTCATACATGTATAAGAAAGAGCTTCGATACAGCTTCTGTGGTCTTAAAGGTTTGAAGATAAACAAGCAACAAAGCCCACATGGAAGAAGCACACCAACCTGTGTGATCATGAGATATGAATGGGATCAGGTATCAGGCATCAAAGACCTAAAACAAAAAATCATATCGATGCAAATGAAGGGGAGCTCAGAATGGAGACCCAAAGTCCATCTGTAGACAACTGAACATCCCCTTACAGAAGGGTCACAAGGAAGAGACGAGCCAGTTAGGGTGCAGTATAGTGCCGATGAAACACCTAACTTTCTTCTAGCTCTTTAATATTTCCTCCCCAACCACTATCATGACCCCAGTTCTACCTTACAAATCCGGCTAGATCAGAGCATGTACAGTGGCTTGGGATTTTCCTGCATTTGGCATCATTGCATGTGTTGTGTGAGTCTGAAGAGGAATTTACAGACTGGTATTGGCCATATGGGCTGATATCAGACTTATGGACTTGATCTTGACTGGGCATGGGTGTTTTCTTAATATACAATTACTCTTTATATAAAGCTCTTTCTTTTAAAAATTGTTTTTTGGGGGACTCTTACAGCTCTTATCGCAATCCATATATCTATCCATTGTGTCAAGCACGTTTGTACATATGTTGCCATCGTTTTCAAAACATTTTCTTTCTACTTGAGCCCTCAGTGTCAGCTCATTTTCTCCTTCCCCTGCCCTCCCTCCCTCGTGATCCCTTGATAATTTCTAAATTATTATTTTTTCATGTCTTACACTGACTGCTGTCTCCCTTCACCCACTTTTCTGTTGTCCATCCCCCTGGGAGGTGGTTATATGTCAATAATTCTGATCCATTTCCCCTTTCTCCCCACACCTTCCCCTTAGCCTCCTGGTATCACTGTTCTCATTATTGGTCCAAAGGGGTTTATCTGTCCTGGATTCCCTGTGTTTCAAGCTCTTATCTGTACCAGTGTACACTCTCTGATCTAGCCGGATTTGTAAGGTAGAACTGGGGCCATGATAGTGGTTGGGGAAAAAGTATTAAAGAATTAGAAGAAAGTTAGGTATTTCATTGGCACTATACTGCACCCAAACTGGCTCGTTTCTTCCTTGTAACCC
Source organism: Echinops telfairi (assembly GCF_000313985.2). NCBI lineage: Eukaryota > Metazoa > Chordata > Mammalia > Afrosoricida > Tenrecidae > Echinops > Echinops telfairi. Next base: position 7,600,643 of record NW_022103917.1, read on the forward strand.
TTCTGTAAGGGGATGTTCAGTTGTCTACAGATGGACATTGGGTCTCCTAACAACAACATTACTTGCAACATACACAATTCTAGTGAATACAGATAAATCCTACACTTGGGGTTTGAGTCATTATAAAGTAGTATTTAATAAATGTGACTGGTTTTGTGTCAACTTGGCTAGTCCAGAATTCTCAGTGGTTTGGCAGTTAAGATCTAACAATCCTCCATAACGTGACTTAACACAATGCAGGTAACTCCATAATTCGATCTATGGTGAGCAGCCAATCAGTTTCAAAATTAGGATGGACTGTAATACCCTTACTCAAGTTAAAAACTTGATGCAATTCATTGCCTTGGGGTTGTTGCCTGATTCCAATGTAAGTGGATATTATGGAAAAGCTTGCTTGCTTTTGGGTGGATCTGGATCCTGCATCTGTCTGATCGACCTCTGGACTTTTGGACTGCCACATTACCTGCCAATCCTAGGAGTCGCCAATGGCCTGCCATTTTACCTGATCTTGGATTCATTTGCCTCTGCAGCCACAAGCCTGGTTTGCTGACAATGGACTAATTTGCATTAGAAACCACCAGCCTGTGGCCTTTCCTGCCACTCTTGGGTTCATCAGCCCTTGCAGCAACAGGAGTCATGAAAAGCCACCAGCTTAACATCTGACCCATGAACTTGTAACCTGCCTGGACTTGAACTTAAACCTGCTTCTCCAATTATGAGAGCCATTTTTCTTGATGAAAATTTCTCTCTATATATGCATATATAGATGCCACAGTAAACTAAGAATACTGAGGAAAGTGAGGGTGTAGAATAGAAGTGTGTTAACTTGTATTGTTCATAAGACTCCACATGAAGACAGATACCTGTAAGAACTCCATGGAAAGCTTTGAGAAGGCAGCAGGAAATATGGAGCTCAGAGAACACATCAGAACTAGAGAAAGATTTCGGATCTCACCAGCATATATACAGTCATGAGAATGGATAGGATATCTTACAGAAAGACTACAAATTAAGAGAAGGCATAAGACAGAGCTCTCAGAAGCTCCAATAAGTAGAGATGGTGGAAGAAAATTAGCAAAGGAAATTGAAAAGCAATGGCTAGACGACATGAAGGAAAAACAGAAGATTCCAGTTTATTAGAAGCTAGAAGTGGAGAGTATTTCAAGAAATACAGCTGACAGAACTGTGTTTATGCTTTCCAAATGCCATGTAAGATAAGGATAAGTGAAGTCAGCATTGGATTTATTAAATATGAAGGTCATTGGTGGCTTTTATATTGATTTCAATTAAACAGTGGGCTTTGCAGCCTGATTAGTGTGGGTTGGAGAAGGCAAAGATGAGTAGATGGGGAAAATAGACAGAATTCTCACAGTTGACTTCTTTTGAAATTGGGTTTTCAACTGGAGTTGGTCTTTAGATTTTCGCTGACATATTATTCTTCATAATTTTCATTCCATTTACTGCTTCTGAAAAACTTAGTTAGCTGATGTCTTTGGCAGAAGTTCTTTTCTTCTTTGTCTTTCAACTTAATCATTCATGAAATGATGAGTTGGCACCAGATTAACATATGCAAATATATATATTGTGACACAATAATTATCAAACTTATTTTGTGAACATTAATGATTTCATGGCCAAATGTGACTAAAGAACACAAGGCTAAAAATTTCACATAATCTCAGGACGTTTCAGAGCGTTTAATGGGATAATGTGAAATTTCTATTATTTCCATGAGTAAACACAGTATGTGTCATTTCTCTAACATAAGTTTGGAGCCCCCCCCCCTTTAAAATAATATCTAAAAACAGGCTGTGAAACTAGTGTAACAAGAAACATATTTTGAGAAGCATTGGATCCTAATGGCTTTCTATATATAATTTCCTTAGACTCTTACACTATGATAAAATTTTATTAACTTAGGGCAAAATTAGTCCAAAATATTTAAATTATAAATAACAGCTATTTTTTATCATGTGCTTAGTATCAGATTTTGTGTGACATGTTTTCCATTATGTTTTAGTTGTTGGGTGTCATCCTGTCTATCCCAACTCATAGCAACCAGAATGAACACCAGAATGAAAGACCACTTGGCCCTGTGCCAGGTGGCTGAGCTGGGGAACAGGGGATATTATTGCTGATGTCAGACAGACCTTTATAAATGTCCTTTGCCTCTTAATTCTTTCCTCTATTTCTTTTTAATTTCCTCTTGTGTCACTGTCATGTTTGGCCCTTATTTGGGTTTCAGTAATGTCTCAGCTACATTGCCCTTGATCCAGCCCCACCAGGCATCCTATTCTATATGTACCTCCTCGACATTGATTTTAGATCACTTGTTCCTTTGTCCCTGCATTTGTTAACGCCCCCTTCCATTACCCTGCCTCCCCCTCTCCCGTGTCACTCCAGAACCATCAGTCCTGTTATTTTCTCCTCTGGATTTTTTTATCCCGCCTATCTTATCTAGATAGACATGCAGAAACAATAATCAGCACAAAAACAAGGCAGCAAAACAAAACACCACCACCAACAAAACAAAAAACAATACAACAACAAAAAAACCAATGACCAAATAAAGGAAAAGCCTATAAATTGTTTGTCTGTTTTTTTGCCTTTAAGAGTGTTTTCCAGTTGAGTCTGAAGGGGTGCTACGCCCTGGCCCCAAAGCCCATTTTTGGTATTCCCCAGGGACTTCATTGTTTTACTCCCCTTGTTGCTCTGTTACATCCCCTTAGTGTTTCGCCCGGTGTGGTGGGGTCAGATTAGGCACAATTGCTACACTGGTCTCCAGCGTTGTTCCCCATAGAGCTATGGGTCAGTGAGGGACGCCATGTCTATGTCTCATGGTAGGGCCGGCCCTATGGTCTTCTCTGTATTAATGACCTATTCTCCTACCATTTCTCTTTTTTCCATTTTTTTTTCTTTTCAGAATCTTCCAGTATTGAAACTCGAGGCTTGAGTTTTTTCCGTTTAAGATATCCTGAGCAAGTTCTTCCATTTTGGTTTTCTAACTCCTTATGTCCCAAACCCAAACCAAACTCACTGGCTCATAGCGACACTACTGTAGGTCTCTGAGACTGTAGCTGTTTGGGGGAGTAGAAAATCCAGTCTTTCTCTTGCGGCAGTGCTGGTGGTTTCTAACTGCCAACCATGCAGATTGCAGCCCAATGTGTAACCAGTATGCTACCAGGACTCCCTGAAACTCTATATGCACTGCTAGGGAAATCGCACTCAACCCCATATAAACAGGGGAGGGTAGTGAAACTTGTTTAGAAACTTAATAGGGTCCTTTCCGAAGGTCATTTTCTAGGCCTCTTACAGAGGTTTCTGTATTCGAAGAAAATCTCTGACGAAGGGTGGAGGTTAAGAGCTGAATTGCTCTGCATCCAACAATAGGGAATTTTTCACTCCTTTGTTTCCAGGAGGGAGGGCACAGGAGAACTGAGAGAGAAGCAGCCATACAATTGAAGGAGTCGCAAAAGGGGTTTGAAGAACATTTTCAATTTTAAGATTTTATGCTGAAACAAGGTCTTCAACTTCTCCAAGTCTTCAATAAAGATGGCCATCCACATGCAAAGGAACCCTGGTTCTCCTCTCCTAAGCCAAAAAGCTGCCTTGGGCACCCCACGGCTACTCTGCCGCAGAAAGAGGCAGCAGTCAGCCTCCATGAAGACTTACAACCTTGGAGACATAGTTTACTCTTTGCTGCGGGCTCACTGAACTGCTGCAATGGCCATGGGCGTTGGTTCTTCTCCAGTAGGTTTTGCAGGTCATCGCTTTTGGTGTTGTTAAAGAAATGAAAAAGGTTTATGGGAGCGTTCAAGAAGTTTGTGGAACGTGGAATTCAAAGAGAGTGGCATTTGCACATGAAGTTTCTGAGGCTCCCTTGTACGTTTGGGAAGAGAAGCTTTTTAAAATGGCCATTAAATAAATAAATAGATAAAAAATAGATAGAATGGCCATAATTTGTGAAAGGAGAACTCACAGGAGGAAGACAGTCAGAGATACAGATGCATTTAAACCTCCCAGAGAAAAAGATGAGACTTTTGGGGGGAGAGGAATGGGTGTTTGCACCCATCTCTCCAGAGAGGAAGTATGGGAATATCACAGCACATCACACGACACAGGACATGCTCCACAGGATCCTTTAATCCTCACAACAGCCCTAGCAGGACCGTACGTACTTCCACTTTTTACTGACGGCAAATGAGGCAACTGAAGTCGAGGGATTGATCCAAGGTCACACAGTATGGTACTGATAGAGTCTGTTGTGGAAGCATGTGTACTTAGCCACATTCCAAATTTCCCCCTAAAAAAGGACTGTGGGTCGAGTGGGGGTGGCTGTGAAGTCCGAGTCCATTTTTGTTTTGGGATATTGAACACAGATTGAGGTACAGGCAGGGCAGGTTTCTTACGGGATCGCTGTGAGCATCACAGTACCCACCATCCTGGACCCGCCATTTCTTGTTCCTGGAAAGAAATTCTCTCCTTACCCTATGTCTGTCCAATTCTTTTACATTCTTCTAAACTGGACCGGCCATGAAATCGCAGCTGCTTCCCAGACAAAATTGTAGCATGTTTCATGTGTCTTTCTTGCCACTAAGCAAGATACTTCCGAAGAGAATGAACCGAGCATTAGCTTTCTTTGTACCCATAGGTACCTGGCAAATGTGGGGCCCAGCAAACATTCATCATATCCAGTTAAATTTGGATTCATAAAAGGAATAACTCAGCAAAGGAGAGTGGGGATGACGAATATAATCAATGTCACTGAATTGTACACGGAGAAACTGTGGAGTTTGTGCATGTTTTTCTGTGTATCTTCTCAACAACAACATCCAGTATTGGAACATTTGGACCCAGGTCAGGTAAAGACCTCCTTGGGAAGTGATGGCATCCATCCCCACACTCGACTGGCCGCATGCTGCATATCTCGCCTAGACCCTTTGGTTGACTGCACTCTGATGACATTTGGCAGAAGAGTGCTCAGCTTCCTGACATCCTTTTTCCTTTCTGCCAACACTCTTATTTCTCTTCAAGGGGATGCAGTCAGGGTGGAGATTGAGGGCAGGCTAATTTTATTTCATTTTTAATCTGCAGGGGCCTAATTCTCTGAAATCAGCTCCTCAGCCTGAAAGGACAAAGCTACCTTAAATAGAAAGTCAGCTTGGTGTAGCCAAGTGTCATTATATTAATATGCAAAGCTACCAGTCAGCTAATCTCCACAAACCATTTGTTTCCTTAATTGCCCTCTCAGGGCAAAAGTGAAAAAAAAATAGGGAAGATGAATAACAATTTTATTTAATTCACCCTTCCAGTTCTCCTTAACTCTACTTACTAAGGCAGTTGTGAAGCTGACAATTTTCAGCTGAAATCATCTAATACCCCTCTGCCCCAGACTCCCCACCCCAATCTCCCATGGACACATATCAGCGTCTGCCTCTCATCACCTCTGAGTTCTGTCTACTGACCCTGCTCAGAGCAATCACTTAGGGCTTTGAACCTCAGGAAGGTGCCCCAAAGGAAGACAATGCCAAAGAGGCAGCAGGGAATCTGCTATTCCTCGGGGAACGCGAGAGTTTGATTCAAAACACTAGTTCTAAAGTCACAGACCACCCGAGTACAAGATTTGTGGCCTTGCAATGAACGGCTCTCAAGTATCTCTTTCGGAAAAAGGGGCAGGGTAGATCCAGGGGTATCAGAGGACCTACTGCATAAGGCTGTTGTGAGTTTGCTAGGGGTTAGGTAGGCCTTTTTGTTTTGTGAGCCCTGGTGGTATAGTGGTTATGTTGGGCTTGGATCCGAATGGTCGACAGTTCAAAACCACCAGCAGCTCGGCAGGAGACAGACTGGGTTTTCTACTCTCCTAAACAGTTAACAGTCTTGGAAACCCACAGGGGGTCGCTATGACTCAGCACTGACTCCATGGCAATGAGCTTGATTTTACCAGAAGCAGATAAAGACATGAAGCATAAAGGGCGCTGTTTTGGTGGTGGTGAAGTTAGGGAACTGCAGACAGGGCTCTTATACTACGTAGCTTTGTCACAGGACCCTGGTTAGCAGTAGTATTTGGATGACAAATTTGGATGGATGAGAAGCGAGACATGAGACATTTCCATGAACCAGCTATCTAAACCTGTAGTCCTCAACCCTAGTCTCAGACACTCCTACACTCTCATCTTGCTCTTGCCCTTTAGGCGGCCAGGACTTTCCCTGCAGTCCATTGGAATCTTAGAGCATCAAAGCCACTCCCAACAAAATGGCAAATGCAATGGAAATGCCTCAGAAAGGGAATGCTTCCGGAGCACAATTTCCCCCTACAGGCCACACTTGGAGGGGCTGAGCCTGAAGTCAGGGGGCCTCAGACACTTGGGCTTTTCAAGCATATTTACAAGTTCCCTCCAATGTGACAGCCTGAGCAATGTGTGCACACGTGCACACACTAGGAACTCAACCTCCTTTAGGAAGCTCCATGTTTGAGCTATTCTGGGACAGTCCCTGGGATTAAGAGGATGCCATCAATTTCCTTCCAGAATTTCAAAAACTTCTCTTTAAGAATAGCCTTTCTAAAAAAACAAAAAGAACAGCCTTCCTTCACAAGACTCAGCACTACGAGATTCAATTGTTTCTTCCTCTGCCGAGTGAGAATCCTAGTGCTCACTTCTCCAGATCTTTTGTGAGGCTGAAAGGACATGAATGACGATATCAATAAAGGGTAGTTCTCACCCTCCCCACCTCAGAGCTCCCAATGTGACAGGATCTTTTTTGGAGCCTCGGTGTCCTCATCTGCAAATAGGAGCTAACCTAGCACCTACCTTACAGGATGTAGAGAATTCAACCAGATAATTCTTGTAAAGATCTCAGCAGTCCCTGGGACATGGGAAATGCTCAATTAAAGCTTCCTCTAAAAATAACCCACATTACCATTTGTTTTGGGGTTCCTTGAAAATGACTCCTGGGATCTTCAAACATACTTGTTTACCTCTCAGCATCTTCTCAAGAATTTCCTTTAAAAAAAAATCTCTGCCTTTGTGTTTACTCCTGTCAGCTAAGTGGAAACCAGTGAGACCACTGTCCCCAGGTCCCTGGGCCCTTCCTGCTCCACAGGCCAAGAGCCATAGTCAACACTGGCACTGTGGCTACCATTGTAGATGTTGCCAGCCTCCTTCCAAATGTGGAATTGCAACCCAATCCGCCTGCAAACGACTTCATTGGGTTTCATTATTGGTGCTCAGGGAGTTCGTTTAATTACAATTTTTAATGACGCACATGTTCATAAAACGACTGTATTAGCTGTCATCTCCATGAGAGCTCTTTAGTATGTAATAAACATTATCCTTCACTGAAGCGGAGATCCGATTTCTCATCTCCAACACATTAGGAGCAGTTACAAACCTCTGATTCTACACACGCATAAGGCTCAGCTGAGACCCTGTGGTTGAGGCCAGACTGTGCTTTGCCTGCTTCCGAGTGAGGGGGCACGTGTCGGCACGTGTCGGCACGTGAGTCAAAAAAGGGATCTCCTGGGAGAGGCGAACTCAAATCCAGGCAGTTGTTCTCAGCAGAATGGGATAGACTTTTCACTGCCGTGTGTGGGTCTGGAAAGTGCACACCTGCACTCTGAATACGACATATCCCCATTTGGATGATTCCGCCCCATCATTTAGGCACACAGAACAGTGGGGAGTGAATCCCGTCCCTGCACCAAAGCTACCTGTTAGCTAGAAATTCAGATCATGAAGGGTCTGCATAGTCCAATCACAAAAGATGAAAGGTCACGGAAACAGCTACTAGGTATGAACCCTGGTGGACCCGCAATCTCCTCATGTTCGGAGTTTGCTGTACAGGATGGGTGCTGGATTTTTTTTGATGGAGGTAACATTCATCTAAGATAGAATTCAACTTTTTTGCAGTGTACAGTTTCTTGCTGTGAACACAGGGCTGGACAATCACCACCTCTAGTTAGTTATAAACCATTTTCATCTTTCCAAAATGAAGCCCTGGATCCAGGGAGCAAGCCCATCCCATGCCATTCCCCAACCATCCCCTGGCAACCACTGATTCCCTTCCTGTCTCAAAGGATTTAATTATTCTGGGCATTTCATAGAAATGGAACCATGTGACATGTAGCCTTTTGTATCTGACTTCTTTTATATTTGTGAGGCGCATCCTCGTTGCAGCACGCATGGTTTCTTCTCATGGCTACAAAAGAGCTAAAAGGTAGAAACGACCCAGATATCCACCCAATGATGAATTTGGATAAACAAAGTATGATCCAGCCATATAATGTGAATACCGCTACCAGAAACATTCAGGTTCACATTTGTGTAGCAGTATTATTTTGGGGTATATATTTCTGGAAAAAAACCCAACCAAACCCCACTACCACCGAGTTAATGCTGACTTATAACGACCCCAGAGGACAGGGTAGAACTGCCCCCAGAGTTTCTGAAATTTTAACTCTTTATGGGAATAGACAGCCTCATCTTTCTCCCACAGAGCGGCTGGTAGTTTGGAATTGCTGACCTTGTGGTTAACAGCTCAACTGGTAAACCAGTACAGCAGGGGTGTCTCGGGGCATATGCTTAGAAGTGGAATTATTGGGTCATATGTTGATTCTATGCTTATCTTTTTAAAGGATACTCAAACTGTCTTATTTGGTGGCTGCACTATTTTACATTCCCAACAACGAATGAAGGTTCTGATATCCCCGTAGGTGCCACATCTTTTCTAATATATGTTATTTGCTTTTTCTTTTAAAACTTATTGACAGACGTGTTGGGCTGTTAACTGCAAGGCCAGCAGTTTGAAACCACCCGCAGCTCAGGGTAGGGGTGGGGTTAAAGACAGGATTTTCTACTCCTGGAAAGTGCTAGAGTCTCTGAAAGTCACAGGGGCCAAGTCTACCCTGCCCTATAAGGTCGCTATGAGTTGGCATCAACTGATGGCAGTGAGTTTGGTATTTGGTTGGCTGGTTGTGAAAGGTGTCCTGACAGCACAGTGGTTAAAGTGCTCCACTGATAACAACAGCAGTTCGAATCCACCAACCACTCTGAGGGAGAAAGTTGTGACGCTCTGCTTCCGGAAAGATTTCCAGCCGTGGAAACCCTCTGGGGAGCAGTTCTGCTCTATCCTCTAGGGGTGCAGTGAGTCAGTACTGATTGTATTGCAGCAGATTCTGTTTTGTTTTTCATGTTTGTGAGATGCTATCTCATTGTTTTAACTTGCATTTGGCTAAAGACTAATGATGTTTATATCTTTTCGTGAACTTTTTGGCAAATTGTGTATCTTCTTTGTAGAAATGTCTATTCAGGTCCTTTGCCCATTTTTTAATTGGGTTGTTTATCTTTTTGTCCCCTAAAGTGCCCCAAAAGAGCACCTTTTGAATTAAACATCTAAAGACTCAGGCTTGAATCATAGCTCTGCCACTTGACTTGCTGTGTGACCTTGGGAACATTATTAATCTTCCTGGAGATTGCTCATTTGTAAAATAATTATTTTAACAGCTGCCTAACTCACAGGGATTTGTGATATGCAAACAAGAAGTTTAAGAAAGATCTGCGACTATCAGTTTTCAGTAATCATTGCTGTCCGCTTCAGAGGCCCCAAACCTTGGGGGGGAAATTCTCACCCTTTGGGGACAATGATGATTCTAAGGAGTGGATCTATATTTGTAACTCACTCAGACTAAAGAGACCTGAGTGGAAGAGGGAGAGAGAGAGAAAAAGAGAGAGACAGACAGAGAGAAACAGACACAGGCAGAAAGAAACCAAGAGATAGATTATTATTCTCTCTGAGCTCCAGTAGGGACAGTTGCTGTACAAACAAATGGGGGGGGGGAGAAAATATGAATCAGGGCAATAACCAAGAGAAGGAGTTTGGCGCTTTGCTGCCAGCAGTAAGCAAATGAGGATGTACTGAGTACCTCTTGTCTCTTTGGCACCACACAGAGATCTTGGAACCATCGGTTCCTCCTACATAGAGGGTAGGATGATTCATTAGATTTTGGTTACAGAGGAGGGTACACGCTAACTACGACTGTCTATGTCCTTTAGGAAATTATAAATGAGTATGGAAATAAAATAAGTATACATAAATAACTGTATTGTGCATCATAAACTGACATTTAAAAGCAACTAAAAACCCCTATCATCGAAGAATCTGATAGAATACGGCACATGGTTGCTGACGATGTACCCATGCTGAGGAGCCAGTCCCCCTGATTCTTTTGGCTTTCTTGTTACAACAAGGCAGAGTGGTTGGGGATATACTTTTTAAAATAAATGTCTGGTTTTGAACACATGGATGGCCCTCCCAAGGTTGGGAGGGTACATCATTTGCTGACATTTCCATAGATTTGATCATACAGAGCTTTAGTGGTGTAAAGTTGGGTATCAGTGGTGTATACTTTAGTGGTGTAAAGTTGGGTATCAGTCTTTACTGTAGACCAGGGTTGGCGGAGAAGGTAATGGTGGGATTGTCTCTTAACTTATTCATAGATTTCCTATTTACAGTGTAGTGTAATGGGGAAATCACGGCTCAGTCACTTGCTATTGTGATATTGGACACATAAAATAACCCATATGATCCTCAGTTTGCTCCTTTGTAAAATGAAGATGTTAGTAATACCTTCTTTATAGGAAGGTTATGGGAACACCACACTGTACATTACACATAGCAACTGCTTGATGTATAGGGTAGCTCTTATTATGATCAATGGCTAAGCGTCATGACTGTAAGTGTCTTCTGTGGTCAGAGGGAAATCCAAACTCATTAGAAACCTCTCCTGGTATGAGTCCCTAATGCAGCAAGAACTAAATGTCTATCAAAGTGTAGGCTCGATCCTAACATCTTAATCCTGTAGGAATTCCTGACCATTCTGCCTGGACAGCTGGTCATGATCACATAAATATTGGGGGGCAAGAATCTACTTTTGGTGAGTAAAAAGATAGGAAAAGGAGAAAACAAAACAAAGTATTCAGACATTTTTTTCATTAATATTTCTACTAGTGATTTTCATGATTAAAGGTAGAAGTTGCTCTTTCCTAAATATGTTTGTTCAAGTTTTCTTCTCCTGACTCTCACATAGCTCCCTGGGATGGAATACTTAAGGTAAGTCTCACTTTTAGACAAGTCATGAACTGAAGGTCTCCTGGGCGTCTCCAGATAAAATCTAGGCCATTCATGTTTCGGTGCATTTTCTTTCATTATTCAACAAGTACTAGTGAGTGTTGTGTGTTGAGCACTGTTCTGATATTCTAGTTAGTTGTAGGGGTAGGATGACTAGAGAGTTAGAAAATAACTATTTATAGAAAGAGATGCTGTCCTGTGGTAATAAGTGCTATAAAGAAGGAAAGTTAGATTGGGAGGTTATAGGGTAATGGCTGGAGAGGTCCGTTTATTTAAGGTGTCACATTGCTAAGGTCTTGCTCCCGGAGAGAGCTAGTCGGCTATTCTCCAGGGAGATGGAACAGTATGCAGCTATCAACCATTATATATCCGTGGTGATCCAACAGTGACTTGTGTTTTAACTTTTATTTTTCTCTCCTGAGTTGCCTCTTCCACCAAATGATAGTTATGCTTCTATTGATTTTTCATATTCTTTCTTGAATACAGCTTAAATTCACCCCTTGGATTCTCAATCTCTTGCACCTCTGCGTGCTCTCCTTCTCCCATCCAATCAAGTCTCTGCTCCTAAGATATTCCTTAGTTGGCACCCCCCCCCAGGGGTTCAGACACTGAGTACACCAGCCAGTACACTGGCTCATTTACGGTAGTTCTGTTGGATTACGAAATAAAGCAAAGAATTAACCAAGACTATAGGGGGTACGGTTAACCTGTTCAGGAAATGAAACAATTTCTAACCAGTGTAGTAGTCTCGAGTCTCGCTTTGCATGTAACTCAAATGCTACTTTATAAATGCCTGCCCTCGATGTGAACAAAAGAAAAAGGAAAATAAAGATAGATATTATTATCCTCAAAAAGTTTGTGAAAATATCCCATTATATTTTAATTCCATGTTTCCACAAGGTTCTTGAAGCCTCCTCATATGTGTGTATATATATATAAATATATATATTTGAAAATATAACCCTCTTCAACCTATCAGTGATGACACATAATGCATATACTGTTGACCCTTATAGGGAAGACTTATACAGGAAGGGGAATTAGGAGTTAGACACACATTAAATAATCATGTACTGAGTACCTACTATAGGCCAGGCACTATTTACTAAACTCTGATGGAAAGGAAAAAACCACTTCTTCCAAGATATATCTGTTTGTTCTTTTGGCAGTCCATGGTACTTTCAATATTCTTCACCAGCATCATAGATGAAATGCCTTGAGTTTTCTTTGATCTTCCTTATTCAATATCTGAGATAGTTAAGGTTTATTGTGCCAACCTGGCTGATAAACACGTATGGGATTAATTGAAGGGTGGAGAGATAGATGGCTCGGTGAGTCTCATCTTTTGGGTTCCCGGGTCTCTTGGTCTCTGATGGTCGGACCAGGGTGCAGCTTCCTTGGCCAGCTGCCTCAGCTGCCTCAGCTCCCTGCCTCATCTGGCAAGGCTCACTTCCTGTGAGACATCCCCGAGGAGAAGTCACATGGACCTACCCCGATGCAGCCCTGGGTGCTGTAGCAGCCGTGTGGAGACCCCTGCCAGCGCTGAGATGCTTACACGCTCACTGATTCAGCTTTCCTCCTGCAGTCGGCATCATAGCATGTGCTTTGTGAGATTGAGGAGGACTTTGTGGATTGGTGTTAGACATATGGGCTAATGTTGGACTTATGGACTTGGACAGCACTGGGTTGGGATGTTTTGTTAATGTACACTTACCCTTCATATAAAACTTTCTCTTATATACATATGAGTTTCTGTGGATTTGTTTCTCTAGCCTACCTACAGTAACACAATATCCGTAGAGATTGTAGACATTTAAATGCCATGGAAGATTCTTGTAAAATGATCAAATACCTCACAGTTCCATTTTACAGTTCTTTCACATCACAAGAAATCAAAACAATTACAATTCTTAACTTCAATCATGGAGAAACAATACTAATTAGTAGAAGTTGACTTTGTGAGCATGTACTGTGCTTTAAAAAAAACTCTACTCAATGGTCAAAGAAGTCTATTCATCCACTTCACCAAAATGTTGAGAAGAAACTAGTCAATACAGAGCAGTGCTCCACTACTGAAAGACCTGAATAAGGCAGCTTTGTTTCCTGAAACACATTTAAAAACAAAAGACAACCCCCTCATAATGGGGTTGAACCTGGACATTTTTTAAAATAAAATGATAAAAATCATTTTATTGAGGGCTCTTACAGCTCCTATCACAATCCATACATCTATCCATTGTGCCAAGCACATTTGTACATATGTTGCCATCATCATTTTCAAAACATTTTCTTTCTATTTCAGACCTTGGCATCAGCTCATCCCCCCCTCCCATATCCCTCCATCATGAACCCTTGATAATTTATAAATTATTATTTTTTCATGTCGTACACTGACTGCTGTCTTCCTTCACCCACTTTTCTGTTGTTTGTCCCCCTGGGAGGGGGTTATATGTCGATCATTGTGATCAGTTCCCTCTTTCTCTCCTCACCTAGCCCTTACTGTCATGGTATCACTACCCTCAAAGCCCATCTGTAGGCAATTGGACATCCCCTTACAGAAGGGTCAGAAAAAGAGATGAGCCGGTCAGGGTGCAGTATAGCACCAATGAAACATACAACTTTCCCTCTAGTTCTTTAATGCTTCCTCCCCCGCACTATCATGATCCCAATTCTACTTTACAAATCTGGCTAGACCAGAGGATGTACACTGGTACAGATAAGAGTTGGAAACACAAGGAATCCAGAGCAGATAAACCCCTGAGAACCTGGACATTTATGCTGAGTGAAATGAGTCAATCACAAAAGGACAAATATTGTGTTAGACAACTATTATAAAAAGCTAATAAAAGTTTTTCATACTCAAAGAAATATTCTTTGGTGGCTATCAGGGATGTGAGAGTAAGGAAGAGGGGAAGTCATGGGCTAAAGGGCAGACAAGTTTTAACTTGAGTGAAGCAGGAGGCAATATACAAAAAGAGATGTTGGCCAAAAAAAATGTTGGAGGCAGGGGGAAGTACCAGAAAGTTTTCAAGAGTTAAAAGGCCAAAGAGGCAATTAAATTCAAAATCTTGCAACAGTGATGACTTATATATGGATGCTTGGATAGACATTTAGGCTGAACACATATGGGAGGGGTATTGGAATGCCACCAAATTTCATATATATCTATTTACCTTTGCTCCAAGAATGTGCGTGAACGTGGTAGAGCATACAGAGGGGAAAGTTATTCAACTTAAACACAAGCAAACATTTTGAGAGAATGAGTTGTTGGGCCTGGGGGATCTTGACCTTAGTCTAGGGGGCACCAAGGTCAACTGACATAGTTCACAAAGACAAAGTTCTATATCCTACTTGAGTGAGTAGCAACTGGGGTCTTAAAAACCCATAAGCAAACATCTAAAGTACTCTTCTCTTCCTTTCTGGAGGAAATGAAAATGAAAAAACATATGAAAACAGTCTAGGAACCAGAAGCACTAGATGGCACAAACTGCTCTACAAAGGATAACATTATGAAGTCCTGGATAGAGTGGCAGATATGTGGAATGAAATTCAAATTCTTAAAAGAGACCAGTTTTCTGGTCAGATAGAGACTGTGGGAACCCCAAGACTATAGCCATAGTCACCCTTCAGGTCTGGAGCTGAACTCACTGCCATGTTAGAATAATCCGTCATTTAAGATCAAAAGGGCAGCATTTGCCCAAGAACAATATTTGGAGAGCTGGAATGAAGCAAGAATAGAAACAGGAGACATTGGAGGAAATGGGATTACCAATGGTACATTGAGGAGATTGGAACTGATGAGTTGAATTTAAAATGCATACGAATTATTGAATGTAAAACTTTATCACATGCTCTGTAAACTTTCACCTAATTCACAATTTTTCTAAAATCCTCTTCTGCTTCTCTTAAAACAAGAAGCCATTTAAATGAGGTGTCAGTTAAGATCACAAGAAAGGAGCACACCAGACCAATGTGATCCAAGGATCTGAGGAGGGAATTGTATATTAGAGCTTAAGTTCTGAGCACCTGGTTTGCAGAGTCCCCAACTCAGATTAAGCCTCCATTGAACTCCCTTGGACCATTGACTTTTGAATATGTAAATAGTCTTGCCCTCAGATAGAGTGCACTGGAATGTGGATCACTGTTGATGTAGTTAGGTTAAGATTGAACATTTAATTGACTTTCTATTTTGACCCACTTTTAATTAGTACTAGTTTCAGGTATCGTCTATTTTCACTTGGATTGAGGTTTTTCTGTATTTTATTTTGTTGTCATTGTTGATTTTTTGGTATGATTTTCTTTATATGAAACCCAGGATGGGTAGATCTATATAAACAGTAACTAGATTAATAGTTCCTTAGGGTTACGGTAGGAGAGTTTAGGGATGTGATGAGGAATTCATAATCATGGGTATAAGAATGAAGACAAAATGGGTGCATAAGCAAATGTGGTGAAGAAATATGATGGTGCCTGGTTATCAAAAGATAAGAGTTAGTGCTCTCCTCTGAAGTGAATTCTTCTGAGGGGAGGGGGAGCTGTCCACTTAGTTGGTAATGGGGCCGGCCCCTCAGGCCTCTCTATTGGTTCCCGCTTCATGCCAGTGTGTTGGGTTCTTGTCTTGGAGCACCGGGTTGAAGTCTGGTCCTTCTTTCGTTGTGGAGATTTAAACAACACCCTCCCCTTGTGTGGGTTAGTGCCCTGTTCCCCCAGCTACCCATGTCTTTTTTTTTCCTTTTTCCACTCCTTTTTAGTTGGCTACCATATGCACCCCTGGGTTTAGTCTGGCCCCTGCCATATTACCTGCACCTCACCCCAGGAATGGATGTATACAGTAGCTTCTTCCCTGTGCCCTTGTGGATTTTTTGAGCTTACCTCAGTGGACTCAAGTTGTACTTGTACGTTTGTGCCTGGCTTACTTCACTTAGCATGATTTCCTCCAGTTCTTCCCAGGTGGTGATGTGCTTCATGCGTTCATCACTGATTTTTAGGGATGTATAACACTCCATTGTATGTATGTACCATAGGTTTGTAATCCATTCGTCAGTTGATGGAAATTTGGGTTGTTTCTAACTCCTTGCAATTGTGAACTGCACCGTGATGAACATTGGGGCATAGATGTCTGGCCGTGGTTTGTTTCTTTTCTCTTCTGGGTATATGCCCAGTAGGGGGATTGCTGGATCGTATGTTAGTTCAATTACAGAGGACAGCACTGAAGCTACAGCTCAAGGAATGGGACATGTCTGATCAGAGCACACAGGAGCAAAGAGGGGGTAGGAAAAAAGAGTGAAGCACACCCTGGCCCACCACGCCCTAAGGACAATATTTCTGCTCAGAGCAGGAAGGGGAGCAGAGCAATTAAATCCCCAGGGAACACTAAAAACAGACTGTGGGGCCAGGGCGTGGCACCCCATCAGACTTGTCTGGAAAACACTCTCAAAAGCAAAAAAATAGACCTTGATCTATTTATAGGCCTTTCTCTTTTTTTGCCATTGCCTTTTTGTTGTTGTTGTAGCTATTGTTTTATTTTCTATTGTTGCTTTGTTGTGCTCAGTCTTCTGTTTGTGCATATTGTTGTCACTGCATGCCTATCTGGATGGGGTAGGTGGGATAAACAAGCCAGAAGGGAAAAACAACAGGATGACAGTTCCGGAGGGGAATGGGAGAGGGGGAGTCGGGGTAAAGGAAGTGGGTATTAACAAACCCAGGGACATGGGAACAACAAGTGACCGAAAATCGATGGTGAGGAGGGTGTAGGAGGTCTGGTAGGGCTTGATCAAGGGCAATGTAACCAAGAGGAATTACTGCAACCCAAGTGAAGGCTGAAAATGATAGTGGGACAAAAGGAAAGTAAAAGGAAATAGAGGACAGAACTAGGAGGCAAAGGGCATTTATAGAGATCTAAATACAGGCATCTATATACGTAAATATATTTATATATGACGATGGGGAAATAGATTTAAATACATATATTTATAGGTTCAGTATTAAGGAAGCAGGTGGACATTGGGCCTCTACTCAAGTACTCCCTCAACACAAGAACACTTTGTTCTAAGAATCCAGCACTCTGAGATGCTCACCTTCCAGACACAATTGTTGAAGACAAAGTGGGTGCATAAGCAAATGTGGTGAAGAAAGCTGATGGTGCCGGGCTATAAAAAGATATAGCATCTGGGGTCTTAAAGGCTTGAAGATAAACAAGCGGCCATCTAGCTGAGAAGCAACAAAGCCCACATGGAAGAAGCACACCAGCCTGTGTGATCATGTGGTGTTGATGGAATCAGGTATCAAGCATCAATCAGGTATCAGGCATCAAAGACCCAGAGCAAAAAAACATTATGTGAATGAGGTGGGGGGGGAATGCAGAGTGGAGGCCCAAAGCCAATCTGTAAGAAATTGGACATCCACTTACTGAAGGGTCGTGGAAAGAAGACAGGCCAGTCAGGGTGCAGTAAAGCATTGATGCATTATACATTTTTTCTCTGGTTCTTTAATACTTCTCCCCCACTGACTATCACGACCCTAATTATACTTTACAAATCTGGCTTAGCAAAGCATGTACATGGGTACACATAAGAGCTGGAAACACAGGTAAATAGGACAGATAAACACCTGTGGACCAATATTGAGAGTAGCGATACCAGGAGGGGAAGGTGAAGGTGGGGGACAAAAGGGGGAACCGATCACAATGACCTAACTATAACCCCCTCCCAGGGGGATGGACAACAGACAAGGGGGTAAAGGGAGACATCAGACTGTGCAAGACATGAAAAAATAATAATAATTTATGAATTATCAAGGGTTCATGAAGGAGGGAGGAGGAGGGAGGGGGAGGGAGGAGAAAAATGAGGAGCTTATACCAAGGGCTCAAGTAGAAAGAAAATGCTTTGAAAACAATGATGGCAACATACATACAAAGGTGCAACATACATACAATCGATGTATGTATGGATTGTGATAAGAGTTGTATGAGCCCCCCAATAAAATGATTTTTTTGTTGTTGCCGATTTTGTCTTTATTATAAAATGATTTTTAAAAAAGATATAGCATCTGGGGTCTTAAAGGCTTGAAGATAAACAAGTGGCCATCTAGCTAAGAAGCAAAAATACCCATATGGAAGAAGCCCACCTGCCTATGTGATCATGAGGTGTCAATGGGATCAGGTATCAGGCATCTAAGACCCAGAATAAAACCATATCCAGGGTGAATGCCAGGGGGCATGGAGTGGAGACCCAACACCTATCTGTAGACAACTGGACATCTTACAGAGGGGTCACAGGGAAGAGATGAGCCAGTCAGGGTGCAGCATAGCACCAATGAAACACACAACTTTCCTCTAGTTTCTGGTGCTTCCTTCCCCCCACTATCATGACCTAAATTCTACCTTATATGTCGGATTAGACCAGAGCATGCACACTGCTAAAGATAAGAGCCCGCAACATGGGGAATCTGGGATAGATAAACCCCTCAGGGCCAACAAGGAGAGTAGAGATACCAGGAACATTAGGGGAGGGTGAGGGGTAAAAGGGGGAACCGATCACAAGAATCAACTTAGAATCCTCTCCCAGGGGGACAAATAATGGAAAAGTGGGTGTGGGATGATAGAGGATGATGTAAGATATGAAAAAAATAGTCTATAACTTATCAAGGGTTTGTGAGGGTGGGAGGGTGGGGGAGGGAGGAGGAAGAAATGGGGAGCGGATATAAGGAGCTCAAGTGGGAAGAGAATGCTTTGAAAATGATGATGGTGGCATATGTGCAAATGTGCTTGACACACTGGAGGAATGTATGGGTGATCAGAAGAGATGTAAAAGCCACAAAATAAAAATATTTAAAGCAAACAAACAAACAAAAGAATGAAGAACATGTCCTAAAATTGACTGTGGTGATAATTGCACATCTCCTTTGAATACATTTAAACCATGTTTTCTCAACTTAAAAAATAAAATAAAATGATGACTTGTGATATGTGAATTATATTTCAATAATTTTAAAAGTCATATAGGCCATTAATCATTT
Source organism: Echinops telfairi (assembly GCF_000313985.2). Classification (NCBI taxonomy): domain Eukaryota; kingdom Metazoa; phylum Chordata; class Mammalia; order Afrosoricida; family Tenrecidae; genus Echinops; species Echinops telfairi. The sequence continues at coordinate 7,619,783 of NW_022103917.1, forward strand.
TTCACAAATCTGATATGGAAACAATCTTGAAATAAAAAATGTCACTCTAATTTATTTGTTAATAAAAGCCTTGCTTAAAAACGACTCTTCTACCTGGTGCCCCCTCACAGACCCACAGTTACAGGGACAGCACTGGAGACACAGACTGGGAGTTGTGCCTAGTCTGACTCCTGCACGTGGCAGTGAGACACGAAAGTTGTGCAGCAGAACAGCAAGGGGAGCAAAACAATGAAGTGCCTGAGGAATCCTTAAAATAGACCTCAGAATCAGTGGGCAGGGTGTGGCACTTCACCAGACCCGGTTAAAAAACATTCAGAAGGGTCAGCAGACAGACCTGAAACTATTTATAGGTTGGGGTGTTGTTGGGGTGTTTTTTTTTTTGGTGTGTTATTTTTTTTCTTTTTTGTCTTATTCTTTTTCTCATGCCTATCCATATAGGATAGGTAGGATAACCGGTCCTGAGGAGAAAACAAGGGGCCAACGGCTCCGGTGGGGGGGAGGGGAAGGGGGGGCACGTGGGAGAGGAGGAGGTGGGTGAAAGGGGGGGAGGAACCAACAAACCCCAGGACAAAGGAACAATAAGTAATCTAAAATTGATGGCTACGAGGGCACAGATTGCCTCATGGGGTGTGATCAAGTGCATTGAAGCCGAAAGTACTGAGAGTTGAATGAAGGGCAAACATAATAGAGTGGCTGGAGGAAAGTAAAAAGAAGTAGAGGAAAGAACTAGGATGCAAAAGACATATATAGAAGCATAAATTTAGGCATGCACATATGTAAATACATTAATATATAATGATAGGGATATAGGTCTATGTACATATATTTATATGTTAAGTATCAAGGCAGCAGGTGGACATTGGACCTCCATTCAAGTACTCCCTCAATGCAAGAACACTTTGTTCTAATAACCTGGCATTCTGTGATGCCCCCCTTCCTGACACAATGGCTTAAATGAAAATGGGTGCATAAGTAAATGTGGTGAAGAAAGCTGATGGTGCCTGGCTGTTAAAAGATAAAGCATCTGTGGTCTTAAAGGCCTGAAGTTAAACAAGTGGCCACCTAACAGGGAAGCAACAAAGCCCACATAAGAGAAGCACACCAGCCTGTGTGATCACAAGGTGTTGACTACATAAGATATTAGGCATCAGAAGACACAAAACAAACAAATATATCGATACAAACGATGGTGGCCACAGTAGAGCCCCAAAGGCCATCTATAGATAATTGGATATTCCCTCACAAAAGGACCACAAGGAGAGAACGATACAACCCAAGATGTAGCACAGCACCGATAGAACAGACAACATTCCTCTAGTTCTTCAATGCTTCCTCCTCCCCACTATCAGGACCCCAGTTCTACCTTATAAATCTGGCTAGACCAGAGCATCCACACTGGTACAGGTAAGAGCTCTCGACACACAGAATCCAGGTCAGAAAACCCCCTCGAGAAGAGTAATGGGAGTAGTGATACCATGAGGGTAGGGGGAATTTGGGGGGAGGATGAGAAAAAGGGACCCGTCTATAATGATGCACAATTCCTCGCCCCACAGGGGGTCAAACAACAATAATGTGGACAAAGGGAGACAGTGGGTGGTGTAAGATATGAAAATAACAATACTTTTTAACTTATCAGGGGTCCATGGGAGTGGAAGGGTGGGGGAGGGAGGGGAAAAAAGAGGAGCTGATACCAATGGCTCTAGCAGAAAGAAAATATTTTGAAAATGATGAAGGAAACATGTAAAAATGTGTTTGATACAATTCATGTATGGATTGTTATAAGAGCTGTAGGAGCCCCCAATAAAATGTTTTATTTTTATTTTTAAAAAGGCTTCTGCTATGAAATTTATTGAAGTCCTTGGTGAAGAAGTGAAGAACTCAGCTACTAATTGAAATGTTGGATGTTTGAGTCTACCCAGAAGAGCCTTGGAAAAAAGTCTCGGTGATCCTAACCCACCCAAGGGAAGGGTGTTGTTTATACTTCCACAGGGAGAGGGTCCAGACTTCAACCTGGTGCTCCAAGATATGAATACAACACAAAGGCATGAAGCAGGGAACCGCTAGAGAGTTCTGAGGGGCAGGCCCCAATCCCAACTACCTGGACAGACTCCACCTCCACCCAGAAGAATTCACTTCAGAGGACCGAACTGAAGCTGCAGCTCAAGGAGAGGGACATGTCTGATCAGAGCACACAGGAGCAAATGAAAGGAGAAGAACAGAGAGTGGAACATATCCTGGCTCACCAATCCCTGAGGATGATATTCCCACTCAGAGAAGCCAACGCACAGAGAGGACCAGAGGGCCACCCCCAATATGAGACACGAAGTCCCTCACTGACCCATAGCACTTCTGGGGACAACACTGGAGACACAGTGTGGGAATTGCTCCCAATTTGACCACACCACACTGAGACGAAACACAAAGGGTGTGCAATAGAACAAGTGTTACAGAGCAACGAAGACCCCAGGGAACACCAAAAATAGACTTTGGGGCCAGGGCATGGCACCCCATCAGACTCCACTGGAAAACACTTTTAAATGTCAACAAACAGACCTTGAATTATTTACAGGCTTTTCTTTTTCTCTATCATTGTTTTTTGTTGTTGTTATTTTTGTTGTTTTGTTTTCTTTTATTGGTTTGTTTTGCTCTGTCTTGTTTTTTGTGCATATTAATATCTCTGCAGGTCTATCTAGAAAAGATAGGTGGGATAAACAATGTGGAAAAGAAAACAATGGTTCTGGGGTGACATGGTAGAGGAGGAGGTGGGGGAAAGGAAGTGGGTGTTAATAAACCCAGTGACAAGGGAACAAGTGATCCAAAATAGATGGTGAGGAGGGTGTAGGAGGCCTGGTAGGGCTTGATCAAAGGCAGTGTAACCAGGAGGAATTACTGAAACTCAAATGAAGGATGTATATGATAGTGGGGCAAGTGGAAAGTAAAAGGAAATAGAGGAAAGAACTAGGAGGCAAAGGACATTTATAGATGTCTAAATACAGGCATGTACATATGTAAATATATTTATATATGATGATGGGGAAATAGATCTCTGAGCATATATTTCTAGGTTTAGTTTTAAGGTAGCAGATGGACATTGGGCCTCCATTCAAATACTCCCTCAATGCAAGAATACTTTGTTCTATTAAACTGGCATTCCATGATGCTCACCTTCCCGACATGATCACTGAAGACAAAGTGGGTGCATAAGCAAATGTGGTGAAGAAAGTTCATGGTGTCCGGCTATCAAAAGATATAGCATCTGGGGTCTTAAAGGCTTGAAGATAAACAAGTGGCCCTCTAACTGAGAAGCAACAAAGCCCACATGGAAGAAGCACACCAGCCTGTGTGATCATGAGGTGTCAATAGGATCAGGTATCAGGCATCAAAGAACAAAAAATCATATCTTTGAGAATGAAGGGGAGTGTGGAGTGGAGACCCAAAGCCCTTCTGTAGGCAACTGGACATCCCCTTACAGAAGGAGGGAGGAGACGAGGTCACAGGGAGGAGACCAGCCAGTCAGGATGCATTATAGCATCAAAACATACAACTTTCCTCTAGTTCTTTAATGCCCCCCCCCATCATGATCCCAATTCTACCTTACAAATCTAGCTAGACCAGAGCATGTACACTGGTACAGATAAGAGCCGGAAACACAGGGAATCCAGGACACAGATAAAACCCCCAGGACCAAATACTGAGTAATGATACCAGGAGGGTAAGGGTATGGTGTGGTAGAAAGGGGGAACTGATCACAAGGATCTATACGGACAACAAAAAGGTGGGTGAAGGGAGACATAAAATAATAATAATAATTTATAAATTATCAAGGGTTCATGAGGAGGGAGGGTGGGGGAGTGAAGGGGAAAAATGAGGAAGCTGATACCAAGGGCTCAAGTAGAAAGGAAATGTTTTGAGAATGACGATGGCAACAAATGTACAAAGGGGCATGACACAATGGATGGATGGATGTATTGTGATAAGAGTTGTACGAGCCCCCAATAAAATGTTTTTTTTTTAAGTCCTGGTGATCTATACCGAAAACAAAAATCAGCAATTAAAAAGTACATGGAAGACCATTTTATCCTGATAGAGATGGGGTCACCGTACAGTGGGGTTGACCCGGTGGTAACTGGTAGGCAATTTACAAGTGCTTGAGGTGCTGGGATCGTCTCACTCTCCAGAGGCCGTCTGCCAGATGTCCCCTAGCAGCTTCTTACCTTGGGGCTTAGAAACCTAATGCAAGTTTTTCTGGCATCATGGGTGCTTGGTACACGCTCCCGCACCATTCTCATGAACACCACCAACGGAAAGGATGCGAGTGAGAAGTTGAAGCTCACCTCATCTGCACCGTAGTTCTACCATCACACTTCTGGCAACCTCCTCCCCACAGCACAGGCTCATTGGCTACAGGGAGCAAAGGGACTTGACTAAAAAGTAAAACTCCTTCAAGGTTTAAACTATATTCAGATGAGGTGAGTTTCAGGTGCACCATCCACTGTTATGGATTCAATTGTTACCACCACCCCATCCCCCCAAATAAATCCTGTACCTGAGGATTTAATCCTTTTTGGAAACAGCGGTGCCATTGTTATGTTAATAAGGAATATCATAGTAGGGTGTGTCCAAAACCGAATGTCTTTTGAGCTGCAAAAAGTTTAGACCCAGATACAAACCAGAGCAACCTGAAGTGAAGGAACCGGCACTACAGAAGCTGAGAGAGACAAGATCTTTCCCACGAATCGACAGACAAAGAGCCTTCCCCCAGAGCCCATGCCTGTTAACTTGGACTGCTACCCTCAAGGCGATGGCTGGACACGGGGGCTGCTGCATCGATGGGCTCAGGCAGAGGAACAATGGTGAGGCTGGCGCAGGAGCGTGCAGTGCAGTGTTTCGTTCTGTTGTGCATACGGTCAGAGCTGACTCGACGGCACCTAATAACACATTAAACCACCCACCTGTAGTGTTTCTCTTCGAGCAGGAATAGGAAACTGACACGACCACACAGCGGAGCAGACACTAGCCACTAGTCAAGCTTTCAGTCCTCTTCCCACTGACAGGTTAGACGCCCCAATTTGGGATTTTTTCAGGCCCTCCGTGTTGGCCCTACCTGATAAGTCGACTAAATTATAGCTTAATTGAAGTTCTCATTCACTTGTCTACCAAACTTCCTTCGTGGATGTTGAGTTTTTGTCTGCTGTGGGCCAGGCTCTGGATGGATGGATGGATTGTGATAAGTGTCCTAGACTGGCTGGGACTCTCAAAGAAGAGACCCAAAGATGAGCGACTATGATGGACACGGGACCAACACTTTGGGGACCGACACTTTGTCTAGGCTTCAGGGGAGGGTCCTGTGAGCGAGTGAGGCTCCGACTGAGACCTGAGGGTTGCCTAGGACTCCGACAGGTCGGCAACCACCACCACGTGCTTGTCAACATGTCGGAGGAAGCAGGTTGTACCATCTAGCACCATTCACCATATTGTAAAGAAATCTACATACAGGCACAGAGAGGAAAGTCCAGAAGAATGTACTTGAACTGGTCATCTTTGGGTGATAGGATTATGACTTCTTCTTGGTTTCTGCCTAGTATTCGATCTCCCTAAATCCCTACTATAAGGATGTTTACATCGTTCGTCGGGAAGGAAAATTAGATATCATCCAAAGCCAACCTGTCTCTGCCTCAGCCACCCCAGCCCCCAGAGCCCATAGCGGCGTGCTCCTCTGCCTTGCTTCCAAAGCACTCCTCCCTAGGCCCTGGTGGGCAGCCAGAGAACCAATCCCCTCACAGCTGCTCCTCAATTTCCAGCTTTTCCTGGCCACTCACCCCTGGTCAGTTAATGGAATCCTCTCCTGGGAGCCCCTCTGCTGCTCCACATGCTGCATCCATCCCCCTGTCTCCTCTCCCATTTTCTTACATTTCTGAGCTTCCTTTTCTCTCAACAGCCCTATTTTTCTTTCCATAAATCCCGTCCCCCTACAGTTGCCACAAGATTCTACCAGCAGGCGTGCCAAGGAGATTGCCGGCAAATCAGTCTTGACTGCTGCAAACATTGGCATAGCTAAAGCGTATTTCCCATTATGAGCACTTCCAGCCCAGTGGAACGAGGCTGCTCTCAAACCCATTCATCCACAATTTTAAACGATTTTTTTCTTTGCCTTTGTAATCTGTGGCCCGCTACAGAGATTTGCTCATTTCCTCATCATCTCCTCCAGCTAATATTTCACTTCTGAGGCAGTAACGGATTTGAAACCTCACATTGGGGGCTACATGATGCCAAAGTTGTAGACAGGAGTGAGACCAATCTCAGACAGGCAAAATGTGGCTGCCCTTTCTCCTTTTCCTCTGGAAGCGTGGATTAGCCCACATTCAGCCATGCCACTTCTCGGCTTTCCAGCTGTACCTGGGTGCCTGGAAAAGTTGCCTGGAACCCAGAGGAAACACATTAAAGGCAAGGTGGGGGCATCAACATCATTACCACTGGCACAACTCCCTCCATATGCCTGCTCCCTGGTGCCAATCCCTACCTCTTTCCAGAACTTATGTTTGACAGCTGTGCAACTGCTGAGTGACTAAGCCTGGACATCTCAGGAGCATGTGCAATGATACAGAGAGAAAGGTTCTATTTTCCTGCTCAAGCCATGGTCTGGCAAGTTAAATTGAATTGCTTTGTGGGAAACCAGAGACCAGAAGTGAGAGAATACTAAGTGAGTTCTTTAGAAACTCCTTCCCAAGAGGTTATCACAAAATTGCAGAATTTTAAAGTTGAGAGACACATTCATAAATAAGTTCACCATGACTTACGATGCTAATTTTCTGCCTCGGAAAGATAGGCACAGAGTTAGGGCTTGCTGTCTCCTCACTTGATGAATATACATGTTTATATCTCAGCCTTAGAGCTAGGCAGGAGCAGATTGCTTCCGAGCCCAACAGATGGATAGCTCATAAGAGTATCTACAAGTACAATCAGCTGCAGCAAAGCCAGCCAAATCCAGGCTGACTTAGCTGGGTGGCGGAAGGGCTGGTGAACACGGAGAGACAATTTTAATTCTTCTCAGTAGTGTTCAACCCAGTTGTCCTCTGCCACTTTCCAGGGCATACCCCTCCCACCATGGTCTTGTCGGGTATCAAGTCCCGCTTTCTTCCTCTTCCCTAAAATCCTTGGGGAGGTTGGAGAGAAGGAATTGGTATGATCAGCTTTGTTCACACAGGAAATGGACCATTACAATCCAAATCTCATAACTGTATGTCCCAAATGGAGCATGGATTTTCGTTTGTTTTGATGGTTCATATTCTTCTCCTATGTGTGCTTAACATTAAAGTACTGCCTTTTTAGAATGGTCACATATAAAAATTAATTTATCACCTTTGGTCAAGGAATTTCAAGTACATAAACTATTGACCGACTCCTCTAGACCTGCTAAAAGTTAACAGGACCACAATTGAATAACGGAACTATAAGTAGACTTTTTCCTGATTCTAGACGGGCCTTCCAACAGGGTCTCACTATTTTGCTGGAAGATGAAGGAAGACTAAATCCGAATCTCTGAGGAAGGGGACAGAGAGGAGTTGCTGAATAAAATAACACTATTATAACCATTTATGTCAAAATATAAATTACAGAGAATAATGCTCTGCAAAATCTTCTTAGCTGGAGATACCATGTAGAACAAGGGAAAAGATTATTGAGGGGTGGGAGGCAAGTAACAAAAAGGAAGTGAACCTTTGCCTAGTCCAGACTTGTGCTCTGGATACAATAAGACTCTTGGAGAAGCCACTGGTGAATCAGCACAAACGAGTTCACACAGCTGGAAATATTCCCCAACACAGCCTCTTTGAATACATTAATAGAACACCACCCTGGTCAGCTTCAACGTCCACCTGAAGGGCAAAACCTAAGCTGTATCCCTAATAGTTGAAGCTCTTCCTAGCACAGTATGTAATAGCTGCTCAGTAAATAAATGTCCACCGTGCCTTGCATATAGTAGGCACTCATGAGTACACATAGATATGACTTCAAATGACTTGTGAACAAAAAGGGCTCTTCACAAGCAAGGCTGCTCCAGTGGCTGCAACAATGGGCTCAAGCATAGGCACAATGGTCAGGTCAGGATGGTGCCAGACCAGGCGGCGCTTCCTGGTGCTGGGCATAGAGCTGCTATGGGTCGGAAACAACTCGATGGCACCTAACAGCAAAACAGCAACACAAGCAAGGTTGTATCATGTGCATATCACAGGTTGTGAATAAACCTTCCTCCAATTCTGAAGTAAACTCCAGCTTCTTGAATTTGCTCAGCAGATACACGTATATTGAATAAATGTATTGAAAGGATACAACCTTGACCCGCATCTTTCCTGATTTAAACCACAAAGCATCTGCTTCGTCAGTTTGAACAATTGCCTCTTGGTCTATGTATAAGTTCCATGGGAGCCTGACGAAGTATCGTGAAATTCCTATTGCAATCCTATCTGTTATGAGCCACCCAGGGAAATGCTTTTGCATCGTCAATATAACAGTTGAACATCCTTCTGGCATCCTCTGCTTTCAGCCAAGATCCATCTGACGTCAGCAATAATATCCTGTGTTCCAAGTCCTCTTCTGAAGCTAGCTTGAATTTCTGGCAGTGTGTCAATGTACTGCTTACTACAACTCTTTTTGAATTATCTTCAGCAAAATACTAATTCCATGTTTAAGGATTTCTGCATCCTATTGGACCATCTTTCTTTGGAAAGGGCACACAAACTCATTTCTCTCAGTTGGTTGATCAGGTAGCCGTCTTCCAAATTTCTAAGCATAGAGGAGTGAGCACTTTCACAATTTCATCAATCGGTATCCCATCAGTTGGTGTTGCCTTGGTTTTAGTCAACACCTGCAGCAGAGCCTGGACTCGTCCTTCAATACCATCTATTCGCGAGGAGATGCCACCTCTTGAAATGGTTGAACACCAACCAACTCTCTTGGTGTAGTAACTCTGTGTATTCCTTCCATCTTCTTTTTATGTTCCTTGCATCATTAAATATTTTGCCCACAAAAGCCTTAAATATTGCAATTTGGAATATCAGGATTGTAGGAAGACACATGAACTTGGGATACACGGATGACACAACTTTGCTTGCTGAAAGTGAATAAAACTCGAAGCATTTACTGCAAAGATAACAAACTACATACCACCTTCGGTATGGATTATAGCTTAACATACAGAAAACTCTTACAACTAGACCGGGGTGTCAAACTGGCAGGCCACAGGCCACATGTGGCCCACAAGGTAATTTTTCGTGGCCCATGATGCTCTGAAATAAAATGAAAATAGAAAAAAAATTGTTATGAGGAAAATAGCGCTTAGGGGAGATTGAGGCAATACCGTACACAAAATTCCCTCCTTACATTTTATTTCAGAGCATCGTGGGCCACAAAAAATTACCTCGGGGGTCACATGTGGTGCGCGGGCCACCCGTGTGACACCCTTGAACTAGACCAATAAGCAACATCATGATAACTGGAGAAAAGACTGAAATTGTCAAGGATTTCATTTTATTTAGAGTCATGGAAGCACCAGTCAAGAAATCAAGCAATGCATTGCACTGGGCAAATCTGTTCTGAAAAACCAATTTGAAGTGTTAAAAAGCACATACGCCACTTTGTGGAATAAAGTCAACCTGACCTGAGCCAGGGCATTTTCAATGACCTCATATGAACACAAGAGCTGGATAATGAATAAGGAAGGTGGGAGAAGAATAAACACATTTGAATTGTGGTGTCAGTGAAGAACACCGAATAGGTCATCGACTGCCCAAAGACGGAACAAACCTTTCTTAGAAATACAGTCAGAATGCTTCCTACAAGGGAGCATGGTGAGACACTGTCTCACGTACTTTGGACAAAAGAGCAGTCCGTAGAGTGGGACATGAACTGATAACAGCAGCTGCAACAATGAGCTCCAACAATTGTGAGGATGGAACAGGACCAAGAAATGATTCCTTTGGTTGCACATAAGGTTGTTATGAATGAAAACTGACTCAGTGGCAGCCAAAAACAACATACAACAATAACAAAAACCATCATAATGATGCTATAGGACAGGGTAGAACTGTTCCTGTGGGTTTTCAAGACTGTAGAAAGTCCGATCTTTCTCCCTAGAGTGGCTGTTGATTTTTGAACTGCTGCTCTTGTGGTTAGCAGCCCAGTGCATAACCCACTGCCCCCGGCCAGGATTCCTTACAGAAGCAAAACAAACAAATACATGAACCAAAAATATTCTATCTGGTAGATCCAAATCAATACTATATTTTCTATCTTGTTTCCAGCTTCCTATTCAGAACTGCGGTTGGTCAAGAAAGACAAGTCAGTTAGACACAATAATGAAGCAGTTTCAACAAGGAAAGGCATCTTCAAGGCTCACATAAAATTAAGTGTGCTCATTCCCAACCCCCAACCCCAAATCTGTGATCCACTCAGTAGCACTGCAGAATCATTCCAGGAACCACAGTATATTCAAAGCGCCAATGGGTGGAAAAACCAGCTGTTGAGAATGAAAGGAAAACATCAATGCTTGCTTGTATTTTGGTGCACCATAATACTCTTTCCGCAGTATGAAGTCTAGTTTGTATTACTTCCATTACAGACCAAGCAGACTTTTACAGAAATAATCAAATGAAAGCTGATTTGTTTTCTTCCGATGCAGGTATTTAAAGATAACCATTTGCTCAATCTGAAGTTTCTGTTGCACTGTGGGGCCATCGCAGAGACAGTTTGCATAAGTAATGCCTTTATTTACTAATCTTCAAAGAGTCTCTATTTTTCCTGCCTTCCCACTGTAGTCATTAGGGGTCACAACCCTGCAGGAAATACGGGCTGCCATGGTAACACAAAATGTCTGCTGCTGAGTTTAGCGTAATTCCTCCCTAATAGAAAAACAATGAGCAGTAAATCCTATCTTTGATAAACTGGCTTATTGGTGTATGGAGTCTCTAGCTGGGAGGAGGAGATCCTCCAGAGCAACTTTAAATGATACAAATGTGACCCGAATCAGGACTGATTTCTCATTTTGCACAAGGAACTGGGTGAAACTGTGCCAGGGGAAGTCCTATCCCTCTTCATATTTAAAAATCCTTGGCATTGCCCTCAGTCCCTCATTGGTTGGGCACATCTGTCAGATGCTGCATGGCACTATGCAAGGGGCTGGAACAAAACAAATCATTTCACTTTTCATCCCTGTAAAGAAGTACAAATAAAAGACACCATCTCCGTCATTGTCAATCATTTAGCAATGATAACTACTTTATTGGTTTACAATTTGGTTTACTGGAAGTAGGATGAGCTTGCTTGCGGTTAGAAGGCCAGACACGAGAGAAGGATATTCTCCTCTTGACCTCAAAGAAAGTAGACACAACATCAAGAAAAGGCTCTCTTGCTTCTGTTCGGGAACAATGGAAATGTAAAATACAGGAAGGCAGAGCCAAGACCCAGTTATGTCTCACCGAAAGGGAAGACTCCAGGAAAGCACCACCAAGTAGCAAAAATTACGGAAATGTGCTCACATTTTGATGTTCAAAACAAATCACAATTCGTGTCAAAGTCCGTGCTCATCAACCACAGGTGCACCTTCTAGGCCCAGTCATAGGTCATCCTCTTGGGCATTCATAGGAACAGCCACCGGAGAGAGACGACGGTCCCCCGAACTGGCTCTGACTTCTCTCAGAGCTCTAAGGCAGATGTGGAATGTAATGCTTGCTTCTCCTGCTTCCACTGCGTCCGAGTACTTGGCCCCTGCTCCATCTAGGTGACACGCACATTCCTCTGGACACACTATGCTTGTCTCCACATTATCGTACGCACTCTACTCCTTGTTTGGAATGCTTCATCTTCCTTGTGCCACTAACCCGTGACCTCCAAATTCAATGAATCCTGGTATCATCAGACATTTGGGCATTTAATTACAGTCTTGCTTGCCAATGGTCTCCTACATAGAGGTCTTAGTCTCCACCAGGAGAGCGTAAGGCCCGTGAGGGCAGCCATCAAGATTCTATTACATTCTGGGATACCACACTTTGCTGAAGCAACCTGTCGTCTTGCATATGCCTATGTGTCGAGTAATGAAGAACATGTGGACTTGCGTTGGACTGGGCTGGGATGTCTTCTTTTGATAGAAGATTACTTGTTGAGAGAAAGCTCTCTCTTATACATATATGAGTGTCACTTCATTTGTTTCTCCAGACAACCCAGCCTAACACAAACTGCTAACCACAAGGCCAGTAGTTCACAACCACTAGCCACTTTGCAGGAGAAAGATGAAGCTTTCTACTCCTGTAAAGATTTAGAGTCATGCAAACCCACAGGGGCAGTTCTACCCTGTCTTATAGGGTCACTGTGAGTTGAAATCAACTCTGTGGCAGTGAGTTTGGGGAACGAACCTGAATTCTGCTAATAGCCAGCTGAGTACTGAGGTCTTTGGTTCAACAGTCCTCAAGTAATGGAAATCTATCAACCATAAAAGCTTCTATTTTCCTCCTAAGAACTATCACTTTCCTACTAAGCCTTGAAGTATGTACAATTCAAATGTACACATCTGCAAAATTATAAAATACTATATGTCATGGATCTTTAAGATCCATTCATAATAGTTGAAACCTTCCTCTAGTTCTTAAACGCTTCCTCCCCCCAACTACCAGGACCCCAATTCTGCCTTGCAGACCTGGTTAGACCAGATGATGCACAGCGGTACAGATGGGAATTGGAAAAGCAGGGAATCTAGGACAGATGAACCCTTCAGGACCAGGGGTGACAGTGGCGATACCAGGAGGGAAGGGGGGTGTAGAAAGGGGGAATTGATCATAAGGAGCTACATATAACCTCCTCTCTGGGGGATGGGCAACAGAGGGGTAAGTGAAAGGAGACGCCGGGCAGTGTAATATAAGATATAATAATAATTTATAAATTATCAAGGGTGCATGGGGGAAAGGGCAGAGGAAGGGAGGGGGAGAGGGGGGAAAAGGAAAATGAGCTGATTCCAGGAACCCAAGAGGCAAGCGAATTTTGGGAATGATGAGGACAACAAATGTATAGATGTGCTTTACACAATTGATCTATGTATTGTGATGAATTTTATGAGCCCCAATAAATTGATTTTTAAAATATTACATAAAAAATCTCAGTATCTACTGATTTTTTTTATTTTTTGTTTTTTTCTTTCAACCCATTTTATTAGGAGCTAATGCAGAAATCATGCTGTTGCATCGTTCAATCATATCAAGCAGTGTTGTATAATCACCACCCAAATCAGTTTCGAAATAATTTCTTCCTTCTTGTACTCCTTGACATCAGCCCCCTATTATCCCTCCCACCACACACTTTGCCTACTATACCCCCGAGGAACCCTTATTCTAGTTATTGTCTCTATATATTCATCCATCTTGCGTTTCATATACAGAAAATCATGGAAAAATACATAACAGAGAGACAAGGAGGTCACCCACAATGACTCAATACAAAACAAGTAAACCCCAATATGAGGGGAAAAGAACAAAAGCCAGAAAATATTAGAAACCAGATCAAACCAGGGAGATCAAATTACAAAGTTTTAACCATTCAAGTCAGATTTATCATTTTAATCTACTCTAGTTATCTCCACAATAGTCTCTGTCCAATCACCAGGTTATTCTCATCCCTCACTTACGGTCTGAGGGAAATCACCAGAGGTTTATTCTCTGTCTAGATCCTGCAAATGTACTTTGGGCTTCCACTGTCATCTATAGCCTTCTACAAAACAATCTCACAATATAAACTCTGATACTATTCCCTCCTTCAGATTTGGATTACATAATTAAAAATCCTTGCATCAAGGATGTTGGTGTGCTTCTTCCATGTGGACTTAGTTGACATCTCACTTAGATGGATGCCTATTTGAAACAAGCCTTTAAGACCCCAGACACTATTCTTTCTGATAGCCAGGCACCATCTAATGTTTTCACCACACCTTGCTATTTCCTTCATGAGAGCGAGTATTCAGCAGGGCCATGTCATAAGAATGAATGCTTCGTAGATTGGAGATAGGATTAAGTGTAAACCCAAAATCCATGCCTGAATCTGTGTTTTCTATGTGCTTCTGGTTCATCTTAGAGAGACCTTGGTCATTTTATTGTGGAGGATCTTCTGGATCATCTCCCTGGAGCATAAGAACCTTCTGCCTATAGTGTCATTGATTTAGCCCATGGTAATAATTTTAAAACATTATTGAGGAAGGGAGATTTTAAGCTAACTACAAATCAAAATATATGGATTATTGACTTGTACAGAATAAATCCTTATGTGACTGGACACTATTTACACAAACAATGGAAGTTGGTAGTCAGGCAAAACACAATAATAATCACTGACTACGTCAGACACAAGTCTGCCAAATTAATACACATCTTAATACAGCAAAGAGGACACTGAAGTAAATAAATTGAAATAAGTAGATACTAGTCCACCTAAGGACAGTTCGATACGCTTGGTCTACCTACCTATACCTGTATGCTTCTTCATACACAATGTTGTTTCAGTCTTAAGTCCTCAGTTTACAGGTGTATTTTGGGTAGAGTCTAGTTCACCTAGTGGGATTTCCACAGCACATCCCTCTGGTATGGTCTTTGGAACATGTAGTGTGACTTGAAGATCCAGGGTTCAATGTCCCGATATTCTATGACCTGTGGCCTGGGTCCCAAGGGGGTGTACAGAAACTCAGACCAATGTAGAATAGGAGCATAATACCAGGCACACTCCCCCCCTTAGGGTCCTTAAGGATACTGTCCTCCCCCACCCCCTTCTTTTCTATCAACAGACGTGCACTTGTCTTCTCCAAGATGTGCATACTTCCTTTCCCCCCTCCTGACTTGATTTCCCCATCAGTACCCCTCATCACTCTGATAGGAATATCTGCCAATCTGTGAGGACCTCATCATGCCTTTGCATGCCAGTAAGCAGTCACCCTCCCCTCTCCCTCTCTTGAACATCTGATCCCAGCTGACATGAGGACCCCCTCTGCCAAAATGGCCTTCAAAATACACACATGGACAGGATGGTCTGTGGTTCATGGGCACCAGCCAGGCTCTCTACTGAGCTGCCTAGCTGACCTGACCAGCGGACTGGACAACCTAAAAGCCCGAGCCTGGTCCCATCCTAGTGTTCATTCCTACAGCCATGGGCACTAGTCCTGCTCTCTGCAGGCTTGGTTAGCAGATTGCTTGCCTGAACGCATGCATTTGCCTTCATCTTCGTGGTTATCCTTACAGCCGTGGACTCGTAGAGTACCTGTCCTTTTGTGATGAACTAACTTCACTAGGCATAATGATCCCTCCATGTCATCAAGTGTTGCATGGTTTCTCAGTGATTTTTGTTCAGAGATGTGCCGTATCCCATTGTGTGTATATGCCAAAAAATGTTTATCCATCCTTCTACTGATGGGCATTTGGGCTGTTTCCAACTTCTTGCTACTAGGAACTGTGTTGCAATGAACATGGGAGAACATACATCTGTTCATGATCTGGCTCTTGTTTCTTTGGGGTATATGTCGAGCAATGATATTTCTGGGTTGTATGGTATTTCTAATGCCTGCTGAGCTGCTTTCGGAACCGCCATATCGCTTTCCACACTTTTAAATGACAGCCTCACCAAATCTGTGTAAGTATTCTACTTATCCAAGTATTTACTTATGTAAGACAGGCTAAGTAGTAGAATGTCTGCAGGGGAGATCATCCCGTGATGACGTGAAGTTTGGAAAACTACTGGCTCGTCGTGAGTTACATGTGAAACAAGTCTAATGGGCTGATGTCGGAATTCGTAAGGAAAGCATAAAGGAAACGGAACCTCTCTTGACCATGGAAAAATCTTTACTCTCCCTCCTGTCTGGGCATTGGAAACTACTTTATCTGCAACTATGAATCAAGCATTTGTGTGCAACCCTGTAAGGAGCCCGGTGGGGGGTGGGGGGGAGGGTAGTGGGTTATGAGTTGGGCTGCTATCCACAAGGTCAGCAGTTTGAAGTCAGGAGCCGCACCCCAGGAGAAAAATCAGGCGTTCTGCTTCTGTACAGACTGACAGTCTCAGACCCCCCGAGGAGATTCCCATAGAGTCGCTACAAGTCCGAATTGACTTGATGGGAGTGAGCTGAACTGAGTTCCCCAGCCTTGTGCAATGCTGTGCTGTGTGGCGCGGCGCGATTTACAAGGAAATATTTAAATTAGGGCCCTGCTCTAGAGCTTCCAAGGAAGCTGTGGAGCCCAGGTAAGTCCATCACCAATTGGTAAATAGAAATACAAGAGACGAGAGGGCATTTAATGTCATTTAGTAGAAAATAAAGCCTTGAGCAAGGTAAGATGAGTTAGGCTGCAGTTGACTTGAAAGGGCTTGTGGGAGAACCCAAAGATGGACTAGGGTTTGGCAGCAGTTGCCCTAAACACTGAAGGAAACCTCAAAAAATCTGATTTTTTTTCTATTTGAGGCTTTATTTTGTGACATCTTTGGAATCCCCAATACCATACAGAATAGAAATTTATACATAGTTTGTGTTCTCTGATTTCAGGTACATTTCATCGATGTATAAACTATATATGGAAATGTATACAAATTTTAAGTATTCACGTTGATGAGGTTTCAAAACCTGAGCACACTCTGATCCTCCGCACAGATCAAGAAATAGACCATGACCTTGGGAAGCTCTAGTGCTCCTTTCAATCACTGGCCCCTTCCTTCAACCCAAGGTTCGCCGACCTCCTTTTTCCAATTTTGCACTTTATATGTATGGGTCCATAAGGTATACTCTTTGGTGTGCAGGCTTCTTCCACTCAACATTGCATCCATGTGGGTGCATGTAACTGTATATGGACACCTTTTTGGAAGCATTTGGGCATGCATGAGGGTTGCATGCAGTTATGTGCTAGCAACACAAGGAATCATCTGCCCACTGCTTCTGGGAAGAGACAACTGGGACCGATATTAAAGTGCGAATCAAAAGAAGGACAGGAAGGAAGGGATAGACAGGGTCTCTACAGTTAAGTTGAGAGAAATCGGCTCCCAGCAATTATGTAAAAGGTAACGGGGACAAGAGGTCTTGCGTGGCAGGCCTGATTGAAATTAACATACACCATCAGGTTAACTGAAAGACAAACAGGAGTGGCACTTGAATTTGCATAACTCTTAGACCCAGCCACAATCAAGGCTCTCTAGAAAGAAGAAAATCTACAAAAATTCTTGTGACCCAAATGGAAGCAAAACAATCAATTGTCTTTATCTCACAGAAAAGCCAAAGAAAAGTGGGAAGTGATAGAAAACATTTTTGTCTAAGTCAGTATTGTGGTAGCCAACAATAAATACATGTGCCTTGAGAGTGTTCCTGCCCAGACCCTATCCTCTCAGGTTCCCCAGTCTTCTTGAGCAAAAACATAGTGTTCATGATAAACATTTCTTGCCTCCCTACTATGTCTCAGGCACAGGGCGAGGCAACTGGGGGATTAGTTGAGAACCGACTCAGCCTGTCTTCCAGAAGCTCACCCTCCGTGCGGGTGGGTAGCTGGCCACGAGTTAACACTGTGTAACAGCAACCTGGCACAGCATGAACCACACAGCATCCATCTGGAAAGTTCCTTCACCTGGCCTTTGCTATTCTCTGAGCTTCTCTCCATTCCACTGCTGTGCAGGGAACCTAGCATCCTTAACGGAAGTGAAAGGCATCTCATTGAGAGTTGGGGTTTTGATATGTATCTGTCTGATGGTCATGATGCTCAGCATCTTTTCATGTGCCTACAGCCACGGAGGCTAATGGACCCCCTGAAACTCCTAGCTTGAGATCGTCTTTAAACCGTAAACCAACAGGATCCCCTTAAAAGCAAACAGAAGTCTAAGTTAACTCACAGCATGTCTGCCTTGAGGAGATATCTATCTATCTGGACTGAAGCTAACAATGTAACCTGGAAGAAGAGCTAAAGCAGATAGGGGGCATCGAGTGTATGACAATGAAGGAGGAAATAACTCCAAAAAGAAGGGTGAGAATGATCCCACGTGATGAACGGAATCCCCATCACTAAATTGTACTTGTGGAAATTGTGGACTTGGTGTGTGCATAGCTGTATATCTTCTCAACACCAAGAATAAAGTGAATCTAAAAAGCAAGACTATTCTTGAAAACTATTTATGATAGTGTCTGGCTTAGAGTAAATGTCCAATAGCTGGTAGCGGGTCTCCTTAGCGTTAGTCCTCCTTCTTGCTGCCTCTCTAGTTGTTCCTCTCTGGGCACAAGCTACCCAGCCTGCAGTCGGCAGACTGAGGCCAGATATGCTCATTTCCCTTTGAAAGACATCTAGGTATAAAGGCCAGGGAGAGGCAGGGGGTGAGACAAGAAAACAAAGGAGGGAAAGATGAAGGCACTGGGGGGGAGGGGGGGAACAGAGCACTAATCTACCATGGGGAGGGTACTGCTCTTGTCTCCATAGGAAAAGGAGAGGAGGACCAGACTTCAACCAGGTGCGCCAAGCCTTGAGGGCAACATACCAGCATGAAGGAGTGAACTAATGGAGAGGTCTGTGGGGCTGGGCCCTATCCCAGCTAG
>NW_022103917.1:7638456-7646339 GCF_000313985.2 Echinops telfairi
CCCCCGCAAGAAGAATGTACAGCATTGGATAACACTGAAGATACAGTCCAGGGTGTGAGGCGGGTCTGCCAGGATCACACGGGAGCAAACTAAAAGAGAGAGAGACAGAGAGAGAGGACAGCATCCCGGTCCAGAGCTTCTTCCCGCTCAGAGCAGCGGGAAGCACAGAGAGAACTGTAGGGTCAGCCTCACCATGAGACATGATGGATGTCCCCTTACTGACCCATAGCACTATGGTGAGGCAGCACCAGAACACAGTGTGGGAATTTTGCCCAGTCTGACCCCCCACACCAGTGTGGACATGAAGGGAGTGCAACAGAACAGTAAAGGGAAAAAAGCAACAAAGTCCCCAAGGAATTCTTAAACTGGACTTTGTACTTGGGAGGCAGGGCTTGGCACTGCATCAGACCCAATCAGAAAACATTCATAAGGGCCAAAAGAGAGGCCTGGAACTAGTCATAGGCTATTTTTTCTGTTTTGTTTGGGTCTGGGTTTTTTTCCTTTCTTTCTTTTTTTCATGCCTACCTATATAAGATAAGCAGGATAAACAATCCCTAGGAGAAAATAACATGACCGATGGTTCGGAAAAGACAGGAAAGAGGAGGAGGTTGGGGGAATGGGGGGAGGGGGGGATATAACAAACTCAGGGACAAAGGAACCACAAGAGATCTAAAGTCGATGGTGAGGAGGGCATAGAATGCCTGGTGGGGTTCAATCAAGTGAAGTGTAGCTGAGAAGACGTATAGAGAGCAGAATGAAGGCCGAGCATGATAGTGGAACAGGAGGAAAGAAAAAGGAAATAGAGGAAATAACCAGGAGGCAAAAGACATTTATAGAGGTATAAACATAGGCATGTGCATGCATAAATATATTAATATATAACTTTGGGGATATAGGTCTATGTACATATATTTATAGGTTAAGTATTAAGGTAGCAGACGGACATTGGGCCTCTTCTCAAGTCCTCCCTCAACCCAAGAACACTTTGTTCTAATAACCTGGCATTCTGTGATGCTCACCTGCCAGACAGGATCACTGAAGACAAAATGGGTGCATAAGCAAATGTGGTGAAGAAAGCTGATGGTGCCTGGCTATTATTACAAGATATGGCATCTGGGGTCTTAAAGGATTGAAGTTAAACAAGCTGCCATCTATCAGAGAAGCAACAAAACCCACATAGAAGAAGCACACAAACCCATGTGATCAAAAGGTGTCGGCGGGATTAGGTATCAGGCATCAGAAGACCCAAAACAAACAATCATTTTGATGGGAATGAGGCGAGTCGGAATGGAGACCCAAAGCCCATCTCTAGACAATTGGACATCCCCTCATAGAGGGGTCACAAGGAATGGATGAGTCAGCCAGTGTGCAGTATAGCACTGGCGATTCACATATTCCTCTAGTTCTTTAATGATCGCCCCCCCTCCCCCGCCACTATTATGATCCCAGTTCTACATTACAAATCTGGATAGACCAGAGCATGTACACTGGTACAGATTAGCGCTCTCGACACAGAGAATCCAGGACAGATGAACCCCTCAGGACCAGTATTGAGAGCAGTGATACCATGAGGGTAAGGGAAGGTGGGGGGAGAAGGGGGAGAAAGGGGGGACCTATTGCAATGATTGATGTACACCCTCAGGGGGATGAACAACAGAAATGTGGGTGAAGGGAGAGAGTAAATGGTGTAAAATATGAAAATAAAAATGGTTCACTTGTTTCAAATTTGGTTTTGTTTAAATTTGTATATTGCATATCCACCTTTATGACTGGAACTATTAAAATAAATCTTATAATCATAAAAAAAATTATAAATTATCAATGGTTCACAAGGGTGGAGGGTGGAGGGTGGAGGGTGGGGGAGGGAGGGCAAAAAAAGGAGCTGATACCAAGGGCTCAAATAGAAAGTAAATGCTTAGAAAAAGATGATGGCAACATATGCACAAATGTGCTTGATACAATGGACATATGGGTTGTTATAAGACCTATAAGAGCTCCCAATAAAATGATTTTTTAAAGGCTATCAAGATGAGAACAGGAAGTAGACTCATCAGAAAGGCCAAAGTGACTTCCAATTGCAACATGAATTGTCTAACTCTAAAATAACTCTCATATAGACTGGCTAGGAATGAGATTATTTTTTAACTCTAAAGTACGGTTGTTTTTTTAAAAATAAGAGATGCTGAGGGTCTGGGGTGTGTTTTTTTTCCCTTTTTTTTTAGGCTCCTGAGAGCAAACTGTTTCTCTGGTCGCCGAGGGTGCTTAGGAAAATGATAAATGATTATACACACAGCCCGCTGAAGATTGCCCTTCAGATTTCCAAGACAATCTCTTCCCAGAAACAATTTATGTTGAATGTTTGATGGCTTCATGAGTACAAAATGAGAACTACCTCCTTACTGCCTTAAAGGCAGTTAGTTTGCTAAAGTGGGGTCTAGGCAAGCCAGGGTTGCTGGAGCTGACTAACCCCTTGGTTCCGGCGATGGCTGTAAACTAAGGCTATTTAGGCTTATTTTTCAGTAATCAAGTGTGGTTTAGCCCAGGTCTTCTTGTCCCTTGCCACTTCTTGGGGTCAAGTGATGGATGACTGTACTTCTGAAAGTCACTTATCTTTTTAAAGTACCAAAGAGGCCACTTCCTTTCTACCCTGCCTTCTTGCATCAGAGATCCAACTATCACCTATGGCTGGCCTAGGAATCAAACACGATTACTACTAATAATTATTTTCAAATGTCATTTTTTGTAGTGGACGATGGGCAAAGCACTTTACCTGCTGTAGCTCATTTAGCGGACGCAGCAATCATAAGGGGTTGGTCCTGTTATGACTTTATTTTATAGATGAAGAACCTGAAGCTGACAGAAGCTAAGTAACTTTAAAAGTTCCTCCTAAACGGAAGTGGCAAAAGTAGGGCTAGAATTTAAGTTATTTTGTCTAAAGTTAGATTGATGCTTTGTTTGGAAAAGAAAAGGAATGACTGGGGACTCCTACCATTTGGGAAACTAGTTTGTGAAGCTACAATCATACTGAATCATTCTCCGCATCTCCCAGTAACGCCTACTGGAAACAGAATTTAGACTGGGCAACGTCAAAAACCACATGTGAGGGAGACTAAAGATGAGCTGGTTTTATTATCCTTTTTATTCTTAAATAATATTTTGTTGTGCTCCCTGAAACCATTCAGGCAGCAAATTAGATTCCCATTTAACAATTTCTATACAAATTGTTCAGGGACATTGGTCACATTTTTTACAAGGTATCAACAATGCCATATTTTTGTTTTGGTTGTTTGAGTTTCCATAATCTAGTTTCCCTGCCTTCCAATTGACCATCTTTGTTTGAGAGTGAAGGTTGATCATTTGGTATGGTGTTGCTATTTTCTGAAGGAAAATAGCTCTCAGGGGTGAGGATGTTGATTTTGAGTGTTGCTGGACGATCGGGGGTGTATGGTGGGGGGATGCTAGGAAACCTATTGTTATACTTTAAAAATATCATGTTTATGTTTCCCAGTATTAAATTTACTAAAATATCTTATGATATTAAAATCAGTTATTAAAAATATGACCAGAAAGTATATGCCAATGATTATTTTAAAAATGTATTTCCATGGAGAAGAAAATGAAAACGAATTTCAATGAAATGAGGTGGCAAAACATAACACTGAATGCTTTTATTGGAAACACGCCACACTTGAAGAATTACTTCGTAAGCCTCTGCATTTTGGGTACTATTAGCTGTCAGATAGCATTGTCATGTAGTAGGGGAAAATGTGCTCACTTTCTTCAGATGGATCTATTTCTAGCACTTCCTAGCTGAAAAATCACTAGTAACGAATTAGGCAAAAAATAATATGAAAGACTTCAGGACACAGGAAGTACTTTCTCCTGGATTTCATTAAATCTAGTGAGTCAGATCAGTTTCCAGCCTTCAAATTTTGTGTGTAACCATTTTTTCAAAGGACCACCTATTTGATCACTAATAAAAGGGGAAAAAAAGCATACTTTTCTACCTCCTCAATTCCTCCAAAAAAAAGCTTTTGAAATACACACAGAATAAAGTCCCTGTCCAAAGCGTATCTTGAGTGCCCATTTTATTTGCCGCCAAGAATTTAATTTAGATTCAGTGGAAAAGTTAGGTATGCAGACGTACTGAAGTTCTCCTCTTTTGAAATGAGATCCTGCCAAGGCAATCACAATGGTCTTTGGATCCCAAGCTGCTCTGAAAATATCATGGCTTTCATGAGAGCTCCAGTCTACTCAACCCTCACTACAGGCAAGACCCACTCCACTAGGGCAGGGAACACAGATGAATAAGACTCCACCTGGCTCCAAGAGCTTTCTCATTTAGTGAAGACACATGGGATCCACAAATAGGGAGTTAAACACCTTATATACAAGTCTCTCTAGGGCTCCATTTCATATCTACAATGTAACATACGGTAAAATCCAATAGTTGTCATGTCTATTTTGACTCATGGTGACCCTATGTGTGTCAGCATAGAACTGTGTCCACTGGGTTTTCCAAGGCTGACTTTTGGGGGAGTAGATTGATAGACCTTTCTTCTTAAAGTGGACTTGAGCCTCCAACTTTTTGGTTAGTAGCTGCGTATGTTCATTCTCAAATTCCATGAATGAGAAAATTCCAGGACAAATCTACACAGTAACTGGTGGAAAAGTTAGGAGGAAGAGAAAGGCTACTGTAGATAAGTATCTACTCTAGCTTCCTCTTCATACTTAAAATACAGACATGGCATTGTGCTGAAGGGCATCTTTAAATTATTCAATTATTGCTATTGCCGGTGGGGGGGGATGAAAAATAGAAAGTGACAGTTTTCGGTCAGCAGTTAAAAGGAAGAGGGCACCTAATTTTGTTACCTAATACCCGGAATAATTCATCCAGGCCAGAATAGTCAGCTCACAGAGGCTGTGTTGACATCCTGTAAACATCTAGACACATCCAAGCTGTCCTTGGGTGAAGCCAACAGTTAAGGCATTACCAACTGAAAGGTTGAAAGTTTAAGTCTACCTAGAGGCACCTTGGAAGAAAGACCTGGTGATTTACTTCAGATGCATGGCCTGCAAATGGGGTTGCCATAAATTGGAATTGACATCAGGGCACCTGGCTTGTGGGTTTTGTTGTTTTGCTGTTGTTTCTTTGATTTTAGACATGTCCAGAGTATGCCTTGAGCCAACGGGTGTGTGGGATTTTATAGATGCAACCTCTAGATCAAATGAGAACATGCATATTTTTATTGCAAGGAGGATTTTAAAGGATTTTCAATTCTGAAGCTTAATGGGATTTATCACTCTCTCCAAATCCAAATTATAGAACTTCCCTATAAATCAGTATGGTGATAACTAGCAATAATGCCTTCTTTATCTTAGCCATTTCCTGAGAG
This sequence comes from Echinops telfairi, assembly GCF_000313985.2. Taxonomy (NCBI): domain Eukaryota; kingdom Metazoa; phylum Chordata; class Mammalia; order Afrosoricida; family Tenrecidae; genus Echinops; species Echinops telfairi. The sequence goes on from NW_022103917.1 coordinate 7,643,853, forward strand.
TATAGTGTGCCAGACATCATGAGACCTAGGCCAGGACTTTGTTTTTCTTCATTTAAAACGGGCCCTGGTATTCATGAAAGATTGGTCCTCAAAGGTTGGCAGTTCAAACCCACTAGCTACTCCACAGGAAAAAGATGTGGCAGTCTGATCCCTGTATAGCAATTCCACTTTGTCTTATACGGGTTATTGAGATTCATAATCCACTCCATGGCAAGGGATTTAGTATGGCAGAAATGATTTGAAAATCAAATACATACACACAACTAAGTTACAAGACAGGTCTGGTGGAGGGTGTGGCAAAGTGGGAAAGGTTCACGCTGTAGGAAGGGCAACTGTGACTAATCCTTGGGGGAGGCATACCCTGCAGAAATGATGATCCAAAGATCATCATTGGAGACTCCCCTCAAAATCCCAGAATCCTGCATTTTCTATGTGAAATCCCTCTCAATTTTCAAACGCTAACAACTGATTCAGCAATATATTATCAACACGGTGAAAAAGCTGAATGAGAAAAAATGGTGAGCCCTTTGTGGATTGCCAACAGAAGATGCTTAATCTCATAGTCAGGTTGTGTTTGGGCTCTTGTAACGAACTGACCATCTGGCTTGGAGAGAGTCATTAGACTTCTTCTCCAGGCTTCAGTTTCCTATACTGGGAAATGGGGATAACTGTCCACTTTGTCAGATGGCGATAAGGAATCAAATGAGACTCAAAATGGTTAAAACAAAATTTTTTTAAAGATCAAAGTGTGGAACCCTAGGATGGTCCAGCTTCAGTTGTTTTGTCAAACCAGCTCATTCTAAATCACAACAGATCCAATCATTTTACACAGTTCCTAAGGGTCTCATCGTGTGTTTTCAAGGTGAGATGGGACATTTCCACATAGGTAAGCAAATCCGGTACAAATGTGCCCAATTCCATAAGACTGAAACCCTGCGTTCATGGGCTTTGAGTAAATAACAAAACTACATTCATGTGCATCTGATTTAGCAATTATTTAGAATCATACTAGACCCCATCTGATGCAGAGGGCATAATTGGTCATTTGCAGATCAGCACCTTTATTCTCATTATGCAAACTGAGAGAATTCAATTTGATAAATAGAGCGATTGGTAATGTTTCCACATCAGTTCAAGGAAATGTGTTTTTTTGTCTTTAATTTAAAAAAATCTTTTTATTGGGGGCTCTTATAACAATCCATACATCAATTGTAACAAGCACATTTGTACATATGCTGTCATCCTCATTTCCAAAACATTTTCTTTTTACTTGAGCCCTTGGTATCAGCTCCTCTTTTTCCCCTGCCCTCCCACCCTTGATCATTTATAAATTATTATTTTCATATTTTGCACTGTCTGCTGTCTCCCTTTACCCATGTTTCTGTTGTTCATCTCCCTGGGTGCAGGGGGTGTGGAGGGTTGTACGTCCATCAGTGTGATTGGTTCCCCCTTTCTCCCCCCACCTTCCCCCTACCCTCATGGTATCACTACTCTCATTATTGGTCCTGAGGGGGTTATCTGTCCTGGATTCTCTGTGTTGAGAGCTCTTATCTGTATCTGTGTACATGCTTCTGTCTATCTGGGGTTGTAAGGCAGAACTGGGGTCATGACAGTGGAGGCTGGGGGTGGGTGGAAGGAATCCTTAAAGAACTAGAAGAATGTTGTGTGTTTCCTTGGTGCTATACTTAACTCAAGGAAATAATTAGAAAGTGGAATTTTGAACACTTCTTTACTTTCTTTCTGGGCATTCCTATTCCTAATCACATCATTCAAGCAACAGTGACAAATAACAGCAATTTCTAATCAATAGCTGCATTAAGGCGAGTTAAGCTTGAAAGTCCCTGGTGAATTTAAAGACTATAGCTCTGCTGAATAACAAACCAGGCCAAGTTCTCAAGCTTTAGCTCAGCTCTCCCACTTGTGGGTTGTAGAGAAAAACATGCTTTTCTATATGTTTTTTCTTACATTGGATTCTAGTCTGGGGTTTTAGTTCATGGTCCTAAGATACTAAAACACAACTTGTAGGAGGTGCTGCAAGAAACTGGTCATTGTGCACATTTTTCAGATACCGGAGTGCATTTTTTGGGCTAATTTTTGTGGATGAAATCTGGAAAATAAAACTTGTGATTGAGGCCCCCCTCCACACCCCAAGTTAGTTTACATAAGCAAATCATCTATAAAAAAACAAACAATTATCTAATGTGAAGCCCCTCTCTATGGAGTTTTTAACCAACATATATCAAGCCAGGGAACACATAAATACCCATGCAGCTGTGACTGCAGTTTTATTTCCTTTTTTAAAAAGAAAATCTTAAGATATTTGCCCGACAAGAGAAAAGCCCCCTTGAAGACCTCTCTGCTAGTCTGGGTCGACTAGAGAAACAAATTCATGGAGACACACCTATGTATAAGAAAGAGTTTTGGGGGACTTCCAGGAAGATGGCAACGGAGTGACACGTACCAGAGGGACTCCGCAGAATCCAGCCC
>NW_022103917.1:7661924-7682758 GCF_000313985.2 Echinops telfairi
TTTCTCCTCCAGATTGTTCATCCAGCCTATCTTATTTAGACAGACCTGCAGAGATAATAAGATGCACAAAAACAAGACAGAGCAAAACCAAGCAATAATATGCAACAAACCAATGACAACAAAACAAAACAAAACACAACACAACAAGAATGAAAAGCTTGTAGTTAGTTCAAGGACTGTTTGTTGGCCTTTAGGAGTATTTTCCAGTCCAGTCTGTTGGGGCACCACGCCCTGGCCCCAATGTCCACCTTCAGCATTCCCTTGGGACCTCACCACTCTGCTCCCTTGCTGTTCTGTTGCACCCCCTTAGTGTTTTCCTTTGTGTGGCAGGATCAGATCAGGCGCAATTCCCACACTATGTCTCCGGTGTTGTCCCCCGCAGGGCCATGGGTCAGTGAGGGGCATCATGTCTCATAGTGGGGCCGGCCATGTGATCCTCTCTGTGGACTGGCTGCTCTAATCGGGGACATCATCCTCACGGCCTGATGGGCCAGGATGTGCTCCACTCTCTCCTCCTCCCCTTTCATCTGTTACCATGTGCTCTGATCAGATATGTCCCTCTCCCGGAGCTGCAGATTCAATGCTGTTCTTTGAAATAAATCCCTCTGGAGGGAGGGGCATCCACCCATTCACTCTTAATCCTCTCAAGCCTCAAATTGACACAAGATTATGCAATTGCCATCACCTCTCTGTGGTCCAGGTTCTTTCATAAACTCGACTTGGCCACTAATCCACTTCCATGAAGAGGCGACTTGAAAACATCAGAAAGAGGTGACCGACATGCCAGTTTAGGCAGCTATCCTAGGCAGTCCAGACCCTATACAACAAAGACCCGAGAAATCAAGTGAAATGGCTACAAAGGTCAACCTTGGAACCCAGAGGTTTGAAGGAACAAAAGATATGTAGCTAAAATATGGATTAGAGTTTGAATAAAAATGGCAAACAAAGCGTCATACAGAGCAGTGAATTGCCAATAGGCCCAGAAACAGCACCATTTCTTTTTTCTTTTAAGTATTACCAGCAGCTCTCTTATCTGGGCAGGAAGCACATAACTAGCGCCTGATTGTACTGAACCAGCACTCACATTAGTGTTTGGTGATCCCTCAGCACCATGCACAACCTCCTGATAAGCATTGCCTCATCAATCCTGAGCTGATCAACACCACCCACCTACCTGACAGCACCTTGCCACTTTTTCTCCTTCTTCTCTCTCCTCCATCTTTTTTTAGATCCCCGTATAGATGGTGCCTACCCCTGCCAGTTTCTCAGTCAGTAGAGAGTGTCCCACAGTTCTGTGATTGGTGGGGCTCAAGCCTGTGAAGGAAGCACCTCATTTTCACCACAATGTTTGGTGGCTGGTACTTGCTTCTTCTTTTTCTTCTTAATGTTTCCTTATCCCATCCTTCCCCTATGCTTTTCTCTTTTGCTATTTTCATCTTATCCCTTCTCATTTTTTTTTGACCCTGTGGTGCAAGCTCCTTAAGTTCCGGTGCTTCTGCTGCCAGCATTGATCACCTAATCCATCAACAGTTGCTGGTACACTGCATTTCCATTGCCAGGCTTGGCATCTCGTGCTTCTGTCAGTGCCTGGACTGTGTGTTTTTGTTTTCATATTTATCCCTCTTCTCTCTTCTATGTTCTTTTTTTCTTTTTCCCCTTCCTTTCACTTGCACTTTTAAAAGAATTATTTTATTGGGGACCTGTTACTTTACGGTTGATGTTGGGCTCATCAGCCCCCACAGCGACATGAGGCAGGTGAGGTCTCCTTGGAGCGGGAAGTTGCCCACACTCGGACTTACCCACTTCTAGAACTGTGGGAGCCATTTTCTTGATATAAAATTCTTTCTATCTATGCACATAAATGTCACTGGTTTTGTTTCTCTAGAGAAGTAGTGATGAGTGGCACATCCACCCTGTTTCCCAGAAATATGAAAGTAAAACATAAGAAATGAATGGGGCATAATCATCCTCCAGCCAATTCAACAGCACCACAATGTCTTAGAGACAACCGACAACTTCAAATCATGCACATACACACAAACCTGGATAAGATGGCTTAAACACTAGACCAAAATGCAGGGTCAGAAAATCTTCCAAAGGAAGAAGAAATTATGTGGGAACTACATAATAAGGAGTTAAAATATTTAGACTTAGGTGCCTTTTGCAGAATGGGGATTAAACAGGGAAAAGAATGACAACGCTAAGTAAATCGTACACAAGTCAAGAAAAACAAGGACAAAATTCTAGAACAATTCAGGAATGCAGTATAAGGGGGAATTAACAAAACAAGAAGAATATGAAAACAGCTAATAGGAACCAGAAAGATGATACGAAACTTTCCGAAACAGATAACACATTGGAAGAGTAAAGGAGTAAAATTGAACCACTGAAAGACAGGATTCGTGAAATATACGGCAAATCTTTCCCTACTATTCTCCATCATATGCATGTGAAAGTTGGACATTGAATAAGGACTCCATTAGAAGAATTGATGCATTTGAATAGTGGTGCTTGAGGGGATATTGATAGTACCATGGATTGTCAAAAGGACAAACGTTGTCTTGGAAAAAGTACGGCCAGAATGCTCCTTCGAGGCAAGAATGGCAAGACTTCATCTTATATGCTTTGGACAGGAGAGACCATTCCCAGGAGAAGGATCATGCTTGGTAAAGTGGAAGGACAGTGAAAAAGAGAACGGCCCTCAACAGGATGGATTGACACAGCGGTTGCAACAATAGGCTCCGGCACAGGAATACTTTTGAGGAGGGTGCAGGACCGTGCACTGGGTTGTTCTGTTGTACACAGGGTCGCTATGGGTCATAGTCGACTTGGTGGTACCTAACAACAACTAATCCATTAAAAGAAAAATCAGAAAAAATAAGTTAAGAAAGTCTCAGAATTATATGAGACACCTTCAAGAGGAATAACTTACATGGATCAGAATTCTAGGGGGGAAAGGGATTTGTTATAAAACTTTTTTGAGATCATAAAGATGAGAAGATATGTATTAAAACAAAAAAGATGAGCAAACTCCACATATGATAGACCTCATAATAAATTCACCAAGAATTAGCATAATCAAGTTTTCTGTCAATTCCTAGAGGCTTGTTTTTCTGCAATACCTTCAGTATGGCTTTGACTTCTTCCTTCCATACCATCACTTTTTGAAATGTTTGACTGTCAATCAATTCTTTTGGTTGTATTCTATATATTCCTTCCACCCTCTTTTAATGCTTCCTGCATCGTTCAATACTTTGCCAGTACCCACACATTGTCATCAAGTTCATCCCAACTCTCAGGACAGAGTAGAACTATTTCTGAGGATTCCTAAGACTGTAAATCCTTATAGGAGCAGACTACCTCATCTTTCTCCAACGGAGTAGCTCTCACTCATGGCATTTCAGTGCTGACTCACAGTGATACCCTGTGCGTTTCTGAGATGCTTCGCTGTTTATGGGAGTAGAAAGCACAGCCTTTCTCCCACGGAGCTGCTGGTGATTTCGAACTGCTGACCATTCCGATCACAGCCCAACACATCTCCACTATACAACCAGGGCTCCTAGTGGAGTGGATCGTGAGTTTGAACTGCTGATGTTGTGGTTAGCAGATCACTGCTTAATCCACAATGCTACCTCATTATTGCAACTTGAGGAATGCCGAGCGTATTCCTCCCTTTTGGCTTTCTAACCCCAGATCTTTGTCCTTATCATTTTAATAGCTTACTTGTGTTCCCAAGCTGCCCTTTGAATTCTGAGTGTATGCGTGTGTTAAAATAATTTAACATTTCTGTCCAAATGATCCAACAGAAATCAAGAGTACATACTTTTTAATGTTAACCTGTTTTGAGACCGTTTAGTCGATCCAAATAGCAAGAGAATACAGCCCATTACAAGTGAAATGTTTAAATGTGTGTGTGTGTATATATATACGTATGACGATCTATCAAATGTTTTTAAAAGATAAAAAATAATCTTCCACGATGCAACAGTTCAGTTCAGTTTTTGATTTTTTCAAGTAGAGAGTCCAAAAAGAAAGGGTAGTCAAAGAATTCCTATCTGTTTCTAAGTTTTTCTTGCTTGCTTAGATTACTCACTACACTGTGCAAAAGATGATAACGATGAAAGGGCTCTTGCATGATCTGCTAGAAGATATTCTTTTGCGATGGAGATTTATCATGGCAAGTTGGACAGCTGCTAACGTAGCATGGTGCTCGAAGCGCTTTGACGGCTTCTGTTTGCATTTTTCCCGTCTTTCCTTTGACTTGAGGAACACTCAGTTGTCAGGCTGTTCTGTCGTCTCTGTGACATCACCATTTTCTTGAGGGTTGTCTCCCAAACCTTTGCTACTGTCTTGATTTAAACTGGTATCTTTTGTATCAACCTTTACACCTCCACTTTCATTTTCATTCAAATTCAGTCATCACGACACTGTACCGGCTTGTGTTTCTTTTACTTGTGCTTTTTAGAAAGTGATTGTTTGTGAGAATCTTCCACTTCTTCCTCAGAAATGGCATTCCGTGTATTTTGTGGTCCTGAAAATTGTCCTCCTATTCTAACTGTTGTTTCCAAAAAGCACCCATTTCTGAGCGCTTCTTTGATTTTTCATGACTCCCTGCGGTCTTTTCGTTTTCAATGACTTGGCCCATGCTGAGCAGTAAATGTCATCCAAAAGATCAGCATCCTCGCCCTCATCACAGCCCTGACCATCCTGTTAGTCTCTGGGCTCTTGCGCCTCCATTTCCGCTTCACCTGATCCATCTCCCAACTGCGCATGGTACTGCCCCTCTGTCTCTCCAAGCTCCTCCCGACTGGCCAGGGGCACACAGCTCTTTGCACAGCGCGGCCAGATGGGCCTGCTTCCGCTTCTGCCGCAGCCCCTCGTCTCTTTGGCTTTGCTTGCCTTCTCTGCGTTCTGTTCTTTCACCAGGTTCTGGTGAGCCTGCACTGGTTTCTTTTCCAAAAGGAAGCTATCAGCCGTTAGACCAGTTCATGCTTCTCTTTCCTTGCTTTGTCCCCAATTTTTTTGTTCTGTTTTCTTTGCCCAGTGTTCTTCCTTCGAGGCAAGGTTCTTTTGCATCCAGAAGCTCTGCCAAGAGAGGAGAAAGGACGGACCGCCAGGGCACAGTCACGCTGAGAGTCTCCGAAGAGTGGAAAATCCTCAACAGTCCATTCTAACACGGATCCTAGTGCTTCCTTTGACTCATTTCAATACCATGCTGCTGCATCATCTCCATAGCCAGAGGGACAGGCAACAGTGAAATAGTGAAGGGAATCTAAGCTGTCGTCTTCATAGTGGCCATTAAGCCCACCTGTAAGCAATGCCTCTGTGTTCATTATACTATACTTTTCCCCGAGGGTCCCTCAAGAGATCACGCGCTGTTCGGATTCATCTAAACTGCTCAGCTGCTTCGCCAGCATTTTCCAGATTCTTATCAGGGTGCCATTTCAGGGCCAGCTTCTGATAGGTCATCTCGAGCTCCTCCTCACTAGGGGTGCACCCCACTCTACCCTGCTTCCCCGAAAGTAAGACATCCCCCCAAAATAAGACCTACTTACAGTTTTGCCTCTCACTGAAATATAGGGCACCCCCCCGAAAATAAGGCCCCCCGAAGCTACCTAACTCCGGACTCTGGACCGAAGCTGCAGGTGCCACTGCGCAGCTCACTGTTGGCCGTAGCACAGCTGGATCAGACAGGAAGTGTGAGATCTCTTGTAAAACAATGAACAATAAATGTGTACCGTATTCTTCTTCATGGAAAGATAAGACATCCCCTGAAAATATGACCTAGTGCATCTTTGGGAGCGAAAAGTAATATACGACACAGTTTTATTTTCGGGGAAACAGGGTAGTAACACTGCATAGCCCAAGGTGCCTGAGGCTGGAGCCAGGTGCTGCTGCTGTTCTCCCCTCCAGTGGAAGCCACCCCTACACCAGGCCAGCCAATGAGTCGGGTAGGACCGTAACTCTTTACTGGAGTAGAAAGCCCCATCTTTTCACAGCACAGTGATTGGTGGTTTCGAACTGCAAACCTATCAGATCACAGCTCAATGCATAACCACTGTGCCAACAGGGTTCCCTTCTCTTACCATAGATGTAGTCGATTTGCTTCCTGTGTATTCCATCTCGTGAGAGCCACATGGAGAACCACTGTCTATGTTGACAAAAACAAACACATTTGCAATGGTCTTGCAGAATTCTGTCATGAGATCTCCAGCTTTGATTCAATTATCCCAGCTCCTCCCAGTGTTTGCTATTTCCATTTCTCCTTTCCTGACCCTCAGAACTTTGTCCATGGGGAAATGCTACCATTTCACTCTGAATTGTGGATACTTCTAACATGGGATGAGTTATTTTATGGTTTTGAATTTTGTTCCACATTCCTCACCCCCCCCCCCCCATTCTAATCAGGAACTTCTAATGTGATCCTTTTCAGAACAGTTACTAATGATGGCCAGGCACCATCTAGTTCTTCTGGTCTCAGGTTGTGAAGACTGATATTTGCATGGTCTATTAATATGTGTTAGACTAATGGCTTCCATGTGTCTTTGATTTTCAACACTTTCCTTTATTCCAGACTGGGAAAGACCAATAATTGCACCTTAATGGCCACTTGCAAGTGTTTAAGATGTTAGTCACTACTCAACAAAGCAGCTATGCTAATTGCCTTAGGTGTCCCCTTAAACTATCTCCCAGGCCATGGTTCATTCCCAAGAATAAGTCCAACAGCCATTTTGATAAAAATGCTCAGAAAAATAGGAATAGAAAGGAAATTCCTCAACATAATTAATATATAAAATCAATAGCCAACATTATTCCCAAGGGAGAGAGCCAAAGCATTCCCCTTAACAATAGAAACAGGCAGGAACATTCTTTATTACCACTCCTATTCAGCGTTGTAGTGAATGAAATTCCTAGTCAGAGCCATAGGCATCCTAACTGTCAAACTGTCAAACTGTCAAAGAAGTAAAACAATCTCTCTTTGCATACTCTGTGCTCTTATTCATTCAAAATCCCAGAGATTTGACAAGAAAACCACTGGAACTAATAGAAGGACTTAGCAACGTGGCAGGGTAAAAGATAAATATAAAAAAAAAATCAGTCAAGTCCCTTTACATGAATAAAGAGAACTCTGAAAAGGCAACCAGGGAAAAATATAATTTACAATAGCAACCCTGAAGATGAAGTGCTTAGGAATACATCTAACTAGAAGTACAAAATGCCCATGCAAAGAAGACTACAAAACACTACTACGAGACACCAAAACAGCCCTACATAAGTAGAAAAATAGATCATGCTGAAGGATAAGAGGCCTGAATATTAAGAAAATAGTCAATCCTGCCCCAAGTGAAATAGAGATATTAAACAATCCAAATTCAGAGAGAATCATAATTTTTAATGGGATGGAAAAATGAATCAACTTACCTGAAAAGAAACAAGACCCTAGATTAGCAAAGCATTATTAAAGAAGGTTATAGTGCGAGGCCTCCCACTTCCTGCTCTTAAAACCCATTATATGAAGCCATGGTCGGCCGAAGAGCCTTGTCTTGGTACAATGACAGACATATGGACCAATAGAACAAAATTGAAAACCCATAAGTAAATCCATCCATCTATGGATAACACATTTTAAACGAAGGGCCAAACCCCATTAAGTGAAAAAGAGGTAGTCTCTTTATCAAATAGTGCTGGCAAAACTGGATATCCATTTGCAGAAAAAAGGAACATGACCCATATCTCTCACCATGTACAAAAACACACCACTGCAAGGGGGGTCAAAAGCCTATAAAATCATAAAGATCATCAAAGAAAAAATAGGGACAGAAGGGTCCTACCACATGGCAACAACACAGTATCAAATGTAACTGAACGTACACAAGCAACAGAAGACAGGATCCACCTAAATATCAGACACTTACCTGCAACCACAGTTTTCACTAAGAGAGTAAAAGGATGCCCTACAGCCTGCTGTTCATGTGAAGTACTGTTCAATCATTTCCACCTCATAGCAACCCGATGTCAAACAGAAGATGGTCCTTCTGATTAGCCCATTGTTACAGTACACGTGTCCATCCTTCTTGTTGAGCGTATGCCGCCTTTGTGCTGCCCCTCCACTTTACCAAGCTTGATCTTTTTTTTGCCAGGTATTCAGCCCTCCTGACAACATGTCTAAAGTATGTGAGAAGGAATCTTGCCTTTTTTGCTTCTAAGGAGCATTCTGAAAGGACTTCTTCAAAGAGAAATCCATTTATTCTTCTGGCAGCCCACAGTACTTTCAATATTCTTCTCCAACAGCGTAATGCAAATGCATCCATTCGTCTTTTTGTCTTCCTTAGTCAATTTCCAACTTTCCCATGTACATGAGGCAATGGGAAATACCATGGCTTGGGTCAAACGCACTTTATTCCTCAAAGGCACATCCTTGCTTTTCAGTACTTAAAAAAGGTCTTTTGTAGCAGACGTACCCTGTTCCACACGTTTGATTGCTAGGCTGCTGCTTCCAGGTGCATTACTCATAGAGAAGAGCTAGACAAAACCCTTGACAACTCCACTTGTTTCTCCATTCATTCGGCTGTTATCTATTGGTCTATCTGTAATTCTTCTGGTTGTGTTGCGTTGAGTTGTAATGCAGATTGAAGGCTGCAATCCTTGCTCTTATCAGCAAGTGCTTCATGGCCACCTCACCTTCAGCAAGCAAGGTCGTGTCATCTGCATCTCACAGGTTCTTAGTAAGCCTTCCTCCAACCCTGAGACCGTGTTCTTTATATCGTCTGGCTACCCTGATGATGTGCTCATCATACAGATTGAATCACTGTAGTGAGAGCATGCAACCCTTACACACACCTTCCCTGGTTGGAAAACACGCCACATACCCTTGTGTTGCCACCACTGCGTCTTGCTCCATGTACCCGAGAATCCTTCAATCACAACTAACACCATCAGCCTCATCAAAGAGATGCAATTCCAGCCATCACACTAGTGGTGAGTTAATTAAACGTTTGACCAGTATGATCCTCAAATGACGCTGTAAGCATCCACATGGCCCTTGGCAGAAAAACAGGTTCCCCAGCCCTAAAAGGGATTCATGCACCTCTGTGTGCTTCGCAGCAGTGTTCACAGTAGTAGAAAGCAAACACCGACCTCAACCTAAGTGCCTGTAACAAATCAATGGACAAATAATCTATGAGATAGAGACAGTGGAATAGCGCACACCATCCAGGAACAATGCTAAATCTGCAAAACGCCCCCTAGCGTAGATAAGCTTGAAGTTAGTTAATCCCCAAAGGAAAAATACTGTGTGAAACAAGCACTGTAAAAAGTCAAGAAGATGTTTACACACAGAAAGAAGCATTACTTAATGGTACCAGGAGAAGGCAGGGAAGAGGGATAACCTGCTAATTAGGGGATAGCTGCATATGGACGTGGGTGAAAGGAAAGGCAATGTACAATAAAGAAGAGGTCAGCACAAAATGATCAAGGCAAAAGTAGCCACGGGGAAGAACACAGGAATTAAGGGTCGAAAAGACAAATATCATCACAGCCAGAATCCTACAGTAACATTAATAATAACAATCTATGTGTGGATACATTGATAGACAATTGAGTTGAATAGGAGTGGGAAGGTCGATAAGACTATACCCATGAATATATGCAATTTGAGAGAGAATATTTCTACACTTCTGTTTATACGTGTTGCAACCATATCGGTGAATAGAGTGAAGCATAAAGGGGGAGATATGACAATTTTGTCATAACCAAACACCTTGAGGGGATGAGTCATTGGCCCTGCCAGCTCAGCCCCAGTCTCAAAAACCATCACGGTCAGTGGCATACCACGGTCCACAAAGACAATGTCCGACATTTGATTTTGCTGAGTAGCAACTGGGGTCTTTCAACTTGTGAGTGGCAATCTAAAGTGCAGCTTCTGGCCTCTCTCTGCCCAGAGAAAAGAAGCGTGAAGCTAATCAAAGATACAGGAACGCAATTAGTCCAAAGGACACATTCAACACGTGAACTGCCGGCTCCAGGACCCTGAGCCCAGAATGAGGTAGTGGCTGCCTATACCTGCTGACAGATCTGAGTTGGGTCACAATAAGGGATCATAGATACAGTAGGAGAAAAGGGTGGAACAAAATTCAAAATCATAAAGGAGACCAGGCTTACTAGTCTGATAAAGACTGATGATCTCCGCAAGCTATGAGCCTTCATTACCTTTCAAGCCTGGGACGAGCTCACATTGGCTCAAATTTTCAGCAAAATGGTAGGCCTATAAGATGATCAGGAATGCCAAAGGAGTATACACTCCTCAGAACCACCAAACCATACAAGCTTAAAAGGGGAGTATCTTCCTAGGAAAAAATCTCCAAAGGCAGGAAGGCATAAGAAAGAGGGATAAATGAAAATTGTAAACACAGGGAGGGAGTGGCCAAAGTGCAGCTGCATTGTGGGAATTGTAATCAATTTTGCAAATCCAAATGTGTTATAGATTGCTGAACAGAAAATCACATTGCTCTGTAAGCTTTCACTCAATCACAATGGAAAAAATTGAAAAAGAAAATGTTACAACAATAAACCATTGAGCATATAGTCCAACATTTCAGCATTAGTAAATTCACTTTTGGGGGGAGAAAAAAACAACAGACAAATTATTTATGACCTACTGATAGAAAACATTGTCTTAAATAAATGTTAGGTCAAAGAAGTGAAAAGAATATATCTAAAAATGACCCAGACCTTATCATTTTGTCTGTTTTGACCTGAGACAATGACCACCAGATGAATATTTCTTCAAAATGGAGCACTAGGCTAACCGAGGGAAGGCTTCTGAAAGCATAGCTTGAGGCCACAACAAAACCTGGTTATCAGCATCACGACTAACTGCATTTTCAGACATTGCCTAGTCTGGCTTTCTGCTATTCAAGCAATGTACAACACTCACTGGAATCAGTCAACTGACTTTCTGTCAAAGTGGCAGGACTTGAAGACCATCCAGAGAAATAGAATATCTGTACAAAGATAAATATGTATATATCTATAAGATATTTGATATGGAAAAATTTTAGGATGCCTTGGGATTCTTCTTTTCCAGTGACACTACGGAATGTCAATTCCTCAAAATAGCAACAGCATAATTATTATTAACAAATACTAAATTAAAAAGAATCCTTAAAAATAAACATCCTGTACAGTACATGTTGGGGTAGAGCCCAACAAACGAAAAACCATGGTAACTTTCCTCCCGTCTCTAGCATTTCAGTACATGCTAATCACTCCATTGTTGCTAATAAAAATATAAGAAAATCAATAGTCCTATGTTTATTTCAAATAAATTACAAAGCCTTAAAAATATTGGCGTCAACATATTTTAAAATAAAGTTACAGCTTTCTTGCAGCCCCACACATAACAATTTATTGTACCTGAATAATCATGTCAGCTGAATAAAGTCCATATGTTTCAAATAAACCTGAAAGATGTTAATTTTTTTAATCTAATTCTCCTAGTTAAACAATATACTAATTAGTGACATATTTCATAAAAGTTACAGGGATGTAATAGCAGCTTGTAAATTGCCTTGCATTGCATAATATATGATTCCATAAATCATCACAAAGCATAAAATAATGGGCAAGACCTGAGGCTGGGTAAAAATTAAACTATAAAACACGATTTCAACTAAATTTATCATTTTATCTTTCTTAAAAAAGCTGTGACCAGATGTCTAAAAATAAAAAACGGGGGGGATGTGTTACATGAAAAGACAACCCATCTTGTTTCTATTGCAGCCATCTTTGGACAGAAGAAACAGCATCCCGCAGCCCCTGATTTCCACTTCTCAGAGGATTTACTGGCTAAGTAACCAGTTCAGATTTGGTTAACTAAAAAACCTTTATTTCATGTTGGGGAAAGAAAAAGGCACAGGGAAAAACAACATAAATAGCACTTACTCAATCACTAACAAAATTAGAAATGTAGCTGGATTTTACTCCTCGTAGGTGACCTTAAAGCAGAGGAAGCCCTGCATATGCATATAGATATACACACACACACAACCCTCTTAACAATATGGTTTCCTTAGTGTGTTTCCAACTAAACCTCCCATTACTGGAATCACAGAAATGACAACATGGACCCACACGTCCGATTTGAAAATCTTTTCAGAAAACGCTTTCCATTCTTCTGTGTTCCTTCTGAATTTCAGGAGCTGTGGCAGCCAATCTCTAAATTAGCTACTATTTGTCATAGCTTGGATACCCCCACTTTTTGCATCCTTGTCCAAACAAAAGCTGATCTAGAATGCTGAAATTTCCCCAGTAGACACAGAAATGTGAAAACCAATCTTCTGATATTTACCAAGTGTTTTCAAGGACAAAGAAGAGATAAACTTCGCTTTCAAAAGAAAATCAATGAAAAATACTCGAGTACTAATCTCAATCTAATCAAACAGTTGTTTTTTGTGATTTTCTTTATACCACCTTTTAACAATTAAAATTTGTTTTTTTTTTGTTTGTATTTTTTTTCCATTTACACCATCAGGCACCAAAGAAATCAATGTATACCAACAGAGAATTCTATCCAGATATCAAAATAGTCTTGCTCCAAAACTTGAAATCACCCAACAGACCTCCGGAGTAATTAAATCTTAAAAATCATGTCTATATTAATTATCAGGAAAAACCTCACCAAACTTGACTTAATTTCATTTTTCAGCCTCCAAAACACTGTAACTTCTTTAATACCCTGGTGCCCCCTTTTGGTGTACACGGATCAAGGCATTTTTTTTCAATTAAAAAAAATCATATACACTGTATATATTCATTCACAGGACAGCAGTGTTTAACTTTGGAAATGTCGATCCACACAGCAGATGGCTCATGGTTATTAGAGCTTTTGTCTGCCTTTACTATTACCAGTTATTGATCTAAAACATGTGCAAACAAACAAAGCTAACTCTTTGAGTGGAAAAGGAAAGGCGTCCTTCCCTCAGACAATTGGCAAAACACCACACAGATTCCTTGAGTTCTCGTCCCAGTCTTCATGGTAAATAAGTGACCCATTACCTTTGGTACAGGACATTCAACGGCTCTGTGACGGCTGCATTCAGAAGATATTTTTTGTCCTCGATATATTTATGCTGTACGTCTGTCTATCATCCTGAGGAAAGAAAGGCTGGTGAGCGTGTATAGATCCCAGCATCTATTGACAAACAGCAAGCCCACGCACAGAGATACAGTCTAGTAAACACCCTTTGTCAAAGGGGAAAATCCAAGTTAGCATTTGAAAGAGTTTGAGCAAAATTTCAGAGAAGGAAATGAAATATCCTTACGACTTTTCATATGTTAGAGCTGGTAATTATGCCTCGGAAATAAGTTCTTTTCCACGTTCAACGGCACTCTGTGAAGAAGACGAGCTGATTTCCAGCAGGGATATTGAATCCTTCCATCTGAAGGACCAATCAAGTGTGAAGTACAGTATAGTTTTAGATTCAATTGAAAGGGGAAAGCTTGACTACTAGTTCATAGCATGACAACTTTCATGGATTAGTTCAGACCCTATTCTCCTCCCTGAAAGGGTATCACAGCATGAAGACAGTTTTCAATGCACTAAACTTTAATAGCTGAGTGGGGGAGCCAAAGCTTCCCTTTGGTCTCTATAGAAACAGTATAGCCAAAATTTGAGACAAAATTAAGGCCTTTGGTCTTAGGTGCTGTATCTCCCCTCCGAGGTTCCTATTCACACACAGACACTGGCCCTTCTCAAATGGAGGTGCTTTGGGGGCTACTGTAAAAGGGAAGAGGCAAAACCTACTTCATTATTTGCCTTTCTGAATTGCACACAGGCGGCCATTTCAATGACATACCAGCAAGCCAGATGTATGGTGCCTAATGTGAAAGGCAGGTGGAATACACTCTCAGAAAAGACTCCGTTCTTTCTGGGGTGGTGGTGGTGGTGGTGGTGGTGGTGGTGATGGTCGGAAAGCACTTCCCCTCATCGTTGAGACCACTGCCCTGAGCCGTTAGTACTCTGGCAGGAGTGGACCCCTGCCTCCCTCCTCTCCTCCCTCTGTCTTCTGCACTCTTCAGACTTGAGGATTTTCCCACCGCAGCCGCTACAGCACTCCAGCACTCCGGGAACTGCTCCCTGCCCCACCCCCACACTCTGAGTACACTGTCAGAAGAAAGAGGTGTTTCCACAACATCGAAGGGCTATTCCAGGCAACACAAATCCGATGCTTCATTGAGAATTTATCATGCCTGAATTTTCTTTGCCCAAGTTCCTAAATCAAAGGCACCCAAAACTCCCAGATCAGAGACGTTCTCCTAGCAATACAGACTATCTGACATCTCATTTGTGGTAACTCATTTGTGTCGCAGCCTATATCAAATATTGTTCGGGCTCTTCTCCCTCTTCCTGGAGGGGAGATTCGCATGGCCCCACAGGGTTTCCAGGGTCGTCGTTGGTTCAAAGCGGACTGTCACATCTGTCTCCCATGGAGCCACTGGTGGGTTTGAACCACTGGCTTTGGCTAAGCTGCTGAACACTTAACGACTGTGCCCTCGTGGCTCCTTAGGACTCCTTTACTGGTCCGAAAATGCAGGATCCCCATCGGCCTCAGAACAAGGACTTCAAATTTTGTGCTAGTGAAGAGTTAAGATTTACTCTTTCCCTGAAATCTTAGAACTACCAGATCAGGCTGGGGGCGGAAGAGAAGCTCTCATCCTTCAATGGGACTGACAGGTTCAGATAATTTACTAAGAAAATTTCTAGGAATATGAATTAGGTGACATTAAAAATGAATTTCTCCCAGAACATTCTACCAATGGTCAATCAACCCAGCCTCGAACAGGCACTGATGCATCCAGAGCTAATGATCAAGGTCCTCTTATCTGAAACTTTACATTCATGTGATGCCAGCAAGACTATAAAACAGTTATTATAGGACATCTGCGCTTCTGGAACTTTCAGGTATATCAATCTGGAAGGGGCTAAAAAAGCATACTTGATCATGAAAAAGCAACCCAGGAGCACCTAGCATCAAACAATACAGCCAAAATAGACCAAGTATCCAGTGCCTGCTTAGGGTGCTAGCCACAAGGAATGTCCCACTATTAGTGGTTGGCACTGTCTACAGAAAGTCACTATTTACACTTGAAAGCCAACAAGTATTGCAGAAGTCATGCGAGACAGAAGAACCAGGAAATGAGGAATGACTCATAGGCAGCAGGAACAGTAAGGATTAGAGGCAGTGATGATGATGGTGCCAGGGGCAGCAATGGCAATGGCAATGACAGCTCAGGGCAGTGCTGAGGAGTGGTGACAGCTGCTCCTTAACACATCCCAAGCCATCCAGTTTTACTGTCTAGCGCACGGGGAACATTTACCACATACAAGATAGGATGACCAGCCCATTTATACACCCTTGTATCCCATCCATGTCTATGGCACTAGAGGAGAAAGTTGATGACACAGAGACATGGAAGGGAACTTCACAAAGTTTGTGGGAAATGGAATTGAGAGATCATGAATTGTTTCCAGGAAATGTTGAAGCACCCTCACCCTCCCACACTAGAGTAGAACCTTGTAGGAATCTCACCAGCGATTTGACAGAGGAGGTTTCGTGTAAAGGCCTGAGGTACCTAGCCTATTTGCCAATCCATAAAGGCTTGTTCCTCTGAAAGTGTTAGATATTCATAATTCTGTAATTTTATCGTATTGTTTGACATTATTTGCAATGCTCATATTGTTTTAAAAATGGACTACCAAAAAAAAAAAGGTGAACTACTATTGAGCCAGGCACATCATCAGTATTTAGTAAATTCTGTTGAGAGTAGAGTACTAAAGCATGAATTTATCCAAAGCAAAATGAATGGGAAAGGGGTCCCCTGGACCAGATAGTTAAAGCCATCTATCCATCCATCTATCCATTGTCTTCATTCAATCAGCCAGCATTTATTGACTTTGTAATACACAAAATGTGTGTGTGTGTGTGTGTGTTGGGGTACCAGAATTGACAAATGCCAATATAAAAAGCCAAACCATGCTCATTGCCATCGAGTCATTATTCACTCATGGAACCCCCCCGTGGGTTTCTGAGTCTGTAACTATTTATGGGAGTAGAAAGCCCAGTCTTTCTTCCATGGGAAGCTGTTGCAAATCACAGCCCAATGCATAACCACTACACTACCAGAAACCCACAGTCAACATAATGTACAATAAAACCATGCTTGCATCCATCATTTAAATATCCATCTGTTAGAGCATTCATCAGACTAATATGAAAATATAAATACCCATAAAATTCATGGGAGAGGGGGAGGTGGGGGAAAAGAAAGTGGTGTTATCAAACCCAGGGACAAGGGAACAACAAGTGATCCAAATCAGTGGTTAGGAGTGTGTAGGGGCCTGCTAGGGCATGATCAAGGGTAATGTAACTGAGCGGATTTACTGAAACCCAAACGAAGGCTGAGCATGATAGTGGGACAAGGGGGAAAGTAAAAGGAAATAGAAGAAAGAGCTAGGAGGCAAAGGGCATTTATAGAGGTCTAAATAAAGGCATGTACATATGTAAATATATTTATATATGAGGATAGGGAAATAGATTTATGTGCATATATTTATAGGTTTAGTATTAAGGTAGCAGATGGATGTTGAGCCTCCACTCAAGTACTCCCTCAATGCAAGAATATTTTGTTCTATTAAACTGGCATTCCATGATGCTCATCTTCCCGACACAATCGCTGAAGACAAAGTGGGTGCATAAGCAAATGTGGTGAAGAAAGCTAATAGAGCCCACCTATCAAAAGATATAGTGTCTAGGCCAGGTCTTAAAGACTTGAAGGTAAATAAGTGGCCATCTAGCCAGAAGCAACAAAGCCCACATGGAAGAAGCATACCAGCCTGTGTGATCACGAGGTGTCGAAGGGATCAGGCACCACAGAACAAAAAATCATATCATTGTGGATGAGGGGGAGTGCGGAGTGGGGACCCAAAGCCCATCTGTAGGCAACTGGACATCCCCTTACGGAAGGGGCACAGGGAGGAGACAAGCCAGTCAGGGTGCAGTGTAGCAACGATGAAACATACAACTTGCCTCTAGTTCCTAAATGCTTCCTCCCGCCGCCCCCCCACCATCACGATCCCAATTCTACCTTACACATCTGGCTAGACCAGTGTATGTACACTGGTACAGATAGAAATTGGAAATACAGGGAATCTAGGATGGATGATCCCTTCAGGACCACTGGTGAGAGTGGTGATACTGGGATGGTGGAAGAAGAGTGGAGTAGAAAGGGGGAACCGATTACAGGGATCTACTTATAACCTCCTCCCTGGGGGATGGACAACAGGAAAGCGGGTGAAAGGAGATGTCAGACAGTGTAAGATATGACAAAATAATAATTTATAAAGTATCAAGGGTTTATGAGGGAGGGGGGAGCAGAGAGGGAGGGGAAAAAATGAGAAGCTGATGCCAGAGGCTTACATGGAGAGCAAATGTTTTGAGAATGATGAGGGTAACAAATGTACAAATGTGCTTTATACAATTGATGTATGTATGGATTGTGATGAGTTGTATGAACCTCCAATAAAATGATTTTTAAAATACCCATACAATTTGGGGGTAGGAAGCACATTTGCACTAACAATAAATGAAATTACAATAAAAACAACGAGACTACCTGTTAATTGTTTTAGTGGACTTGGTGTAGAAAGATAGGTAGATAGACAAGCTTTCTGAGGGAAATTTTGCTAGGCTTAACAGCATGAATTTGCTCTGACTCAGCTATTCCATTTATAGCAATGTATTCTAAGGAAATAACCAAAGATGTGCATAAATATTAAAATGAAAGGATTTTACTGCAATATTATGTGTATTAAAAAGACTGAAGACAACCTAAACCAGGGAGTTGAATAAATTGTACTGCAGTTAGATAATGAGATACTATACAGTTATAGAAACTACTTTGAAGAAGCATTTTAAACAAGGTTTTGAATCAGTTCATTCTGGTTCATGCCCCTGCTGAGAATTCGCATTTACACCCCAGATATACTGATTCAGAAATAACATTTTAACAGATCATATGCATTCATAAGAATCAACTGGGTATGTATAAGTATCTGGGGATCTTGTTAAAACATAGACTCTGATTCAATATATCAGAAAGATTAGGCTCTATCCCTCAAAAGAGCTTTGGAAACTCACCGGAGCAGTTCTATTCTGTCCTGTAAAATTGCTATGAGTCGGAATCCAACTTAATGTCAGTGAGTATGGTTTGGTTTTAGAAATCCTGGTATTAACATGGAAAAAAATCCCGAAAATATTAAGTAGAAAAATGGTTTTTTAAATATCTTTGTTCATCTTTATTGATTTTGATTACCAGGTAATTCATACCTATATTTCAAACTAAATAAAATGGAAAAGAATTGAAAATAAAAATTCACTGTGGTGCCAGAAATCTGTACTGTTGTTTGATAAATAGATTTTCAGACTTAATTAATGTGCATATATAAATGTAACCACTAAGTTTAGCTACTAGAACTCAGGGGATAAAATCATAAATCACCTTCATTGTTGTCTTCCATTGCTCTAGCCCTACCCCTTTAGGGAACATAGTCAGTTTTAGGTGGTTACTTAGAATTGTCACATGTAATAATCAAAGTTTTCAACTAAATCAGAGTCATAGCTATAAGTGAAGTATCTATAGTTGGTAAATGAGCCACGGTCACTGTCTCTCCCTTCGACCTTCAGCCCTTCCCCATTTTTCTAACTATACCTTCTGATCCTGTTTGCCAGATAAAATATAGGATATACAGTTAAATTTGAAATAATCCGTGAATATGTATTATTTTTGATATAGACTGTCCCAAATATGACACAGAATGTACTTACACTAAAAACAAAATTCATTATTTCAAATTCCAATTTAACTGGGCATCCTTTGCTTTTATATTTCACTTTTTATTTTGAATTGGATGAAGATTTAATGAGCAGATCATCCGCTTTAACTTTAACAATTCATATATATTTTGCTTCATATTATTCATTGTAATCTCCTCATCATACCTTCTCCCTGTGTTTCCTGCCTTCCACTCCTCCTCCTTCCCTAACCCTTCTGACCTCTGTCCTTGGGTCAATGCTGCCCCATTGTTCTCCAATGGATGAGGAGCTTAAGATGTGCATTCTTTACTAATGTTATTGTTCTCCTTATATACTTGTCTATTGTTTGCCTGAAAATTAAGTCAAAAAATGAACAGGGTCGAGTTCATTTCCAGACACAAAAGGTGACTAAGAGCCATAGACTCATAGGTTCTACCAGTCTTGCTCCTACCAATAAGCCAAGTCTCTTTTATGATGGTGAGTTTTGTTCCATATTTTTCTCCCAATTGGACATTCTAATGTAATCCTTTTCAAAGCAGTTAGTAGCAGTAGCCAGGTACCATTAAAAAACCAATTTGTTATAAAATTTACATATCATACACTTCCATAGTTGTTACTTTTAAAAAGAATTGTATATACACCATCACAATCAATTCTAGTGCTCCCTCCTGCCTCCTGAATTCATTCACCATCTAGTTCTTATGGTCTCAGGAACATGGAGATTAATGTGCACATTGATGTGTCTTTGATTTTCTTCATTCTTCTTTGCTCTGCATGGAAAGAGAGCCAGAGTTGCACCTTATATGACTGCTCACAAATTTATAAGACCCCAATTGTTGCTCACCAAAGTAGGATGTAGAAACTTAGACAGGTGGATCGTGTTAAGCCAACTGCATTTGGTGTTCCCCTCGCCCAGTATTTTCCAAAATGGGCAATATTGCCCCCAGGATGGGGTGCATGCAAAAGCAATTAAACAGTGTACTAGTTTGAAAAAATCTGCTGCATAAGACCTCTTTAAATTATTATGTGCAGCCTAACCTGTGCCGAACCCAAGTCATCATGCTTCCAATCACCTGATATGCATGCGACAGCTGGGCAGTGAAAAGGGAAGACAAACCAATAAATGGAATTGTGCTCCTAGTGAAGAATATTAAATACTGAATGTATCCTGCTGAAGTAATGCACACATTGATCTTTAAAAAAAAAAGAACTGAAATGCACCTTGTAAGTAAGAATGGTGGGGCTTATCTTGCGTACTTTGGACATGTTTGCAGGGCAAACCAGCTGCGAGAAAAGGACACCACATTGGGTGAAGCCAGGGGTCAGCAAAATCGAGGGAGGCCTTCAGGAAGATGGATTGACCCAAGTCACTATCATGAACTCACATGCACCAACTATGATGAAATTGACACAGGACCGGTCAACATTTTATTCTGTTACATATAAGGTTGTCATGAAATGAGAGCCAACCAGATGGCAGATAACAATAGCAACGTGCAAAGAGAAATATGGAAGGTAAATCTATTTCGATTGTATCAGCATTCAACTCTGTATTGAATCACTTGGGGTGGGGATGGTGTGTCACTTAGGGAGAATTCTCCGTATTTGTTCCCTTGCTTCAAGTGATAAAATATTAAGATGTTCCAGATCATAAGCCTAAAGAAATGCTTTGGTGTAATCATATTGGATTTTCTGTCAAACCTTTTCTCCATGAGGATGTGTTTTCATTCTAACAATTACGATTTTGTAGTATGCTCCTTTTGTGTGTGTGTGTGTGTGTGTGTGGTTTTGTCTTTTTTTATTTAAATAATCATTTTATTAGGGGCTCAAACAACTCATCACAATCTGTACATACGTCATCTGTGTCCAGCACTTTAGTACATATGTTGACTTCATCATTCTTACAACACCCACTTTCCACTTTAGCCCCCGGTGTCAGAACATTTTCCCCCCTCCCTCCCC
>NW_022103917.1:7683436-7687775 GCF_000313985.2 Echinops telfairi
GCTTTGTCTTCAGCATTCGTGTCGGGGTAGGCTGGTGTGCTTCTTCCTTGTGGGTTTTGTTGTTCCTTAGCTAGATGGCCATCTGTTTGTCTTCAAGCCTGTAAGACCCCAGATGCTGTATCATTTGATAGTCGGGCACCATATGCTTTCTTCCCCACTTGTGCTAATGCACCCCTTATGTCCTCAGCGATCGAGTAGGGGTAGGCTAGCGTGCTTCTTCCTTGTGGGTTTTATTGTCTCTCAGCTAGATGGTGCTTGTTTATCTTCAGGTCTTTAAGGCTTCAGGTGCTACATCTTTTGGTAACTGAGCACCATCAGCTTTCTTCACTACACTTGCTTGTGCACCCATTACCTTCAGTGACTTCAGGTGTTATATCTTTTGGTAGCCAAGCATCATCCACTTTCTACACCACATTTTCTTGTGCACCCATTGTCTTCAGCGATCATGTCAGGTAGGTGAGTATGCTCCTTTTTGAGTAATATTGCTAGTGAGATTTTGTATAGCTTAAAAATTAAAATGTAACAAAATGTAAAAAAAAAGCAGATACCTACACTTTATCCTGCTTTAATCACCAGGAGGGTGTTGAGTAGATTTTTTTTTTCTGTAAAGGGGACAGTAAGCCAATCAAGTTTAGGAAATTGATCCTGAGTCCCAGGCCCCTCAAGGTGTTTGGCTGTTTAACAAGTTTTTGTAATTTTGTCCCCTGTTTGATCTATCATATTTAATTTTCTTGTTATTTGTGACATCCAGAAAACTCAGCTCAAAGGAAAAGCAAAGAAAAGATGGGCTGGCAACAGCAAAATTCTTTCTTGACTGATACTGTTGTAAAGTGGATTTTCACTCTCTGGGCTTGGCAGGTGTTTAAAGTCAACTCTTCCATGGACGCTTTAGCGATTTTTCCGAGGTCCAACATTGCAGAGGACAACTAATCAGTGGGTCACTCCTGTGTGTATCCTTATCTGGTCCGTGAAGTGTACTCACAGCTTCTGGCACATCCCAACACAACAGTCATTCTCTTGCTTCCATCATTGGAAAGATTTCCGAGCGAGAATCAGACACCATTTCATTGTGTTTCTGCAATTGCTGGGTACACATTTCAAACCTTCTAGGTAGTCCTTTCAAATTCCTTTTCCTCACTTGATTTAGATGGAGAAGCAAACTCTATCCTTCCTATTTGTGGGGGTGGGAACTCAGAATACAGCCTTCTTAAAAACAGCTTTTCTCTGGTTCTTTAATCCTTCCTCACCCCCACTATCATGACCCTAATTCTACCTTACAAATCTGGCTAGACCAGAGCATGTACCTGGGTACAGATATGAGCTGGAACCCCAGGGAGCACAGGAAAGATAAACTCCTCTGGACGAATATTGAGAGTAGCCACACCAGGAGGTAAAGGGTAAGGTTGTGTGTGTGTGTGGGGGGGGACCAATCACAAGGATCTACTTATAACCCCCTCCAAGGGGGATAGACAACAGACAAGGGGTAAAGGAAGACATCAGACATTGCAAGACATGAAAAAGTAATAATTTATAAATTAACAAGGGTTCATGAGGGAGGGAAGGAGGATAGGAGGGAGGGTAAAAAATGAGGAGCTGATAACAAGAGCTCAAGTAGAAAGAAAATGTTGTGAAAATGATGATGGCAACATATGCACAAATGTGCTTGACACAATGGATGTATGTATGGATTGTGATAAGAGCTGTACGAACCCCCAAGAAAATGACTTTTTTAAAAGGAAACATTTCTCACACGTCCTTCCCTATTCTCCAGTAACTAGATCCTTTCGCATGAAAGGTTTATGAGTTTAAACCAGTTGATGAAAGGTTTATGAGTTTAAAGCAGTTATTGGTGCTTTCCTTTGAAATTCATACAATGTGGCTTGTCTCACCAATCACTTAAAAATGTATTGTATCTCGGTGCTTCAGTCAAAACTTACCATTTAACATTCTCTTTATAACAACAATCTTACTATGAATCCTCTAGTCGGCTTTTTCTCTCATTCTCTCTGATTCCAAACCTTCACAACTCTGACACCACCATGTTCTGCTCTCCCCATCATTATTTATGGTTTCCGACCAGTGGTGCTTGGCAAGCCCAGTAGCTCTACAAGTGTTGTCCCGAGAACATCAGCATCAGCATCACCTGGCAGCTTGCTAGAGGTGCAAAACTTTCAGCCTACTAAGTCAGAACTCAAGAGTGGAACTGAGAACTTCGAACTAGTTCATTCGAGGTCAGCGGTTCTCAACCTGTGGGTCATGACCCCTTAGGGGGTCCAACAATCCTTTCATATGGGTTGCCCAATTTGTAACACTAACAAAATTGCAGTTATGAAGTAGCAATGAAAATAATGTTATCGTTTGGGGGTCACCACAACATGAGGAACTGTATGAAAGGGTTGCCGCATTAGGAAGGTTGAGAGCCACTGTTCTGGGTCAACTCCTGCTGGGCATTTGTATTTCTACCCCACAACAACAACAAAAAATCAAAAACAAAACAAAAACCCCAACCCATTGCCATTGAGGTGATTCTGACTCAAAGTGACCTATAGAGTTTCTGGGACTTTAAATCTTTAGAGAAGCATATAACCTCATCTTTTTCCCATAAAGCAGCTGTTGGGTTCGAACTGCCAACCTTGCAGTTAGCAGTGCAATACTTACCTAACAGGGCCACTAGAGCTCCCCATTTCCACTCCAGACATATTAAATCAAAGCCTACAAAGGTTAACAAGATCCCCAGATAATTATTTTTTTAATGATTTTTCCCCACAAACCACTCTATTAGCAGTGATTCTGACGTCATACCATTCCATGGCTCAATCATATCAAGCAGCGTTGTGCAATCGCTAACACAATTAGTTTCAAAATTTTTTCTTTCTTCTCGAACTCCTTGACATCAGCTTCCCCTTACTCTCCTGAATTCCTTGTCATATCCCCCAGGAACCCTTATTTTAGTTGTTGTTTTTAGAGATTTGCCTATCCACACAACCGAATGAAGAAACCTACCAACAATGATACAATACCCCAAGCTCATTCTTATAGATCCCCAGGTGTATGCATAGGAATGGCATGGGATTTTCTTAAAAAGTAGATTTGGATGCAATATATCTGAGGTGGCATTGCGAAGTGTCTGAAGTGGTTCAAACTAAAATGGACTCATTTGAAGTCCTGATTCTGATGCACATTGAAATCGGAGGACCACAGTTCTAGGTAATGTTCTCTTCTCTCTACAGAAGTTGTTTCAAGCCTTTATCTCTTCATACCCATTTATCCTATAGCCACACCACCACACACTCCCAGCAAATGAATTCACTTTTAAAAACCTCATATAGAAATTTCCAGAACTTCCGGACTCCAAATGTACAAATCTACCATATAGTTCCACTCACCCTTTTCTACTATTTCAATGAAGAGAATGTCTCTTTTCTACCAGCAGTTCCATCATCCATGTTCTGAGTCCCAGCCTCTTTAATATCACATTAATGATTATTTACTCTCTCACTCAAATCTATAATATCTATAGTACAAGCAGTCTTGGGGTACTATCAAGATCCATTCTTCACTGTACCTTTAAGTATTGGTAGGTAAGTCAAAACCATATGCTTATTTTAGCTTCACATTAGTATGAGCAAAAGGAGCTTGGTAGTTCAGTGGGTTAAGTGCTGGACTGCTAACCAAAAGATGGGCTGTCGGCATGGAGTAGGTAACCAGTGGAGAGGTCTGGGGGGCTGGCCCCAGTCCTAAAAACTAAATGATGCCTGCCCCTCCCCCCAGAAGAATTTATTTCAAAGGAAGGCACTGAATCCACAGCTCCAGGAGGGGGACATATCTGATTGGAGCACACCGGAGCAGATGACGGGGGAAGAGGAGAGAGTGGAGCACATCCTGGCCTATGAGGCCTTGAGGACGATGACCCCAATTAGAGCAGCCAGTCCACAGAGAGGACCACATGGCCAGACCCATTATGAGACATGATGCCCCTCACTGACCAATAGCCCTGCGGGGGACAGCACCAGAGACACAGTGTGGGAATTGCACCCGATCTGATCCCGCCACACTAAGGCAAAGCACTGGGGGAAGTGCAGCAGAACAGCAAGGGAATGGAGCAGCAAGGTCCCCAGGGAATGCTGAAGGCAGACTTTGGGGCCAGGGCATGGTGCCCCAACAGACTGGACTGGAAAACACTCCTAAAGGTCAACGATTCTTGAATTAACTACAAGCTTTTCTTTCTTTTTGTATTTTGTTTGTGTTTTTTTTTGTCAGTGGTTAGTTGTTGTTGCTGTTTTGTTGTACATTGTTGTTTGGTTTTGCTCTGTCTTGTTTTTGTGCATGTTATTATCTC
>NW_022103917.1:7688972-7700798 GCF_000313985.2 Echinops telfairi
AAAATGAGGACCTAATGCCAGGGGCTTAAGAGGAGAGGAAATGTTTTGAGAATGATAAGGGCAATGAATATACAAATGTGCTTTACACAATTGATGTATGTATGAATTGTGATAAGAGTGTATGAGCCCCTAATAAAACGATTAAAAACAACAGCAAAAGATGGGCTGTTCAAACCAGCCACCTGCTCCATGGGATAAAGAAGAGGCTGTCTGCTCCTGTAAAGATACACAGTCTCGAAAATGGGTGCATAAGCAAATGTCGTGAAGAAAGCTGACGGTGCCCAGCTTTTACAAGATATAGCGTCTAGGGTCTTAAAGACTTGAAGATGAGCAAGCAGCCATCTCGCAGGAAAGCAACAAAGCCCACATAGAAGAAGCACACCAACCGGTGTGATCATGAGGTATCGATGGGATCAGGTATCAGGCATCTGAAGACCCCAAACAAACCATTTTCATGTGAATTGAGGGGGTTGGGAATGGAAACCCAAAGCCCATCTGTAGACAATTGGATACCCCCTCATAGAAGGGACACAAGGAAGGGACTAACCAGCCAGGGTGCAGTATAGCACTGATGAAACACAACATCCCTCTAGTTCTTTAATGCTTCCTCTCCCCACCCACTATTATCATGACCCCAGTACTACCTTACAAATCTGGCTAGACCAGCGCATGTACACTGGTACAGATGAGTGCTCTCAACACCCAAAATCCAGGACAGATAAATCCCTCAGGCCCAATAATGAGAGCAATGATACCATGAGGGTAGGGGAAAGGTGTGGGGAGAGAGAAAGAGGGAACCAATCACAATGATCAATGTACAACCCCCCTCCCGCCCACCTAGGGGGATGAACAACAGAAAAGAGGGTGAAGGGAGATAGTGGACAGTGTAAAATATGAAAATTAAAATAATTTATGTTATCAAGGGGTCACGAGTTTGGGAGGATGGGGGAGGGAGAGGAAGAAAGAGGGGCTGATACCAAGGGCTCAAATAGAAAGAAAGTGTTTAGAAAATGATGATGGTAACATATGTGCAAATGTGGTTGATATAATGGATGTATGGACTGGTATAAGAGCGGTGAGAGTCCCCAATAAAATGATTTATAAAAAAAAAAGATCCACAGTCTAGGAAGACTTATGGAATAGTTCTACTTTCTCCTATAGAATTGTCATGAGTCACCTGGAATTGACAGTCAACCATTTCAAGAAATAGCATGAGATCAGGGGTAAATGGTACTGAAGGAAGAAGTCCATGCTGCACTGAAGGCATTAGCCAAAAACAAGGCTCCAGGAATTGATGGAATGCCAATTGAAATGTTTCCACAAGCTGATGAAGCAGTGGGAGTGCTCATTTGTGTGTGCCAGGAAATTTGGGAGAGAACTACTTGGCCAATTGACTAGAAGAGATTCATATTTGCGCCCATTCCAAAAAAGGATGACCCAAGAGAATGTGAAAATCATTGAACAATATCATTGATATCATATGCAAGTAAAAATTTACACAACAATTAAATGAGTGTAAAGTGGCATTTTTCACCGTGGTTTTGCTTTGAGGCAAGTAGTAACATTGAGTTAAATTTCTTTTAACTAATAGTAGTCTCCCTCCTTTTGGTTAAAGGGAAGGATGTCATTTATTTATTAGAGAAATTCGATCCTTCATCCTGTAACATAGTCAGTATCCTGGGGTTGGAGATATTTATTCCTTGGGGTGTGATTTAACATGTTCCTCTGTCTCTGTAGTTCTTAGAAAAGGCTTGATTTAATTCAAGATCTGTCTTTTTAGTTTGGTTTTGCATTATGGTTCTGTAAGAATATTTTATAGATAGTGTTGTGTACTTCCTACTATGCCATATAAAATCTAGTTGTCCAACGTTCAGCTATGTCATTATTAATCTGTGAGTTTATTCGAGTGAAGTCAGCCTGATCATCCATTATGAAGGTATCCATGAATTTTCACCTAATTAGTTTTACTGTTCATTGATTATAACTACTTAGATCCAGTATCACATTAGAGGTTACAATGTTGCTTTTCTAATTGTATCATATATTCTGTATTTATTAGCTGTACTTTTCTGAGAACTCTCCAGTATCAAATATTTGGTTACCCTGAAATACAGCTCACCAGGAATAGAGGCTTGATTCTTTCCATTTGTCTATTTTCAAAGTAATGATTTGATGCTCTAGCAATCTGAAATGGTGACCAATATTTTTTCGGTAAAAATCACATATCATAAGAGTATTCATTATTATTATTAGAGACTAGTAAGCTGTCATCGTCAGATGCCATGGAGTCGGTTCCAACCATAACAGCTTTGTGCCCAACGGAAGGAAATACTCCTCCATCCTCACAATGGTCCCTATGCTTGAGCCCATGGTTGCAGCCGCTGTGACAATGCATCTCTTTGAGGGCCTCCCTCTTTTTTGCCGCCCCTCTACTTTACCAAACATAATATCCTTCTGAAAGCATGCCCAAATGACGTCATCGTTTCTTTCATGTGCCTTAGCTACTCTAAGATGAAGAGTACATTTCAGAGTCTCTTCAGACTTCCACTTTGACCTGTTTTTTCTTTCCTGTCTTTTTAATGGCCTTTGGCTTCCTCCATGAGTGATGTTCTTGATGTCCTCCCACAGCTTATCAGGTCTTCTGTCATTAGTGTTCTACGCAGCAAATATGTTTTTGAGATGTTCTCGAAATTCAGGTGAGATAGACTGAAGGTTGTCTTTTGGCTCTCGTGGACTTGCTTTAATTTTCTTCAGCTTCAACCTGAACTTACCTATGAGTAATTGATGGTCTGTTCCAAAGTCTGCCCTTGGCCTGGTCTGAGCTGCTGATACCGAGCCTCTCCGTCATCTCTTCCCACAGATGTAGTCAATTTGCTTTCTATGTATTTCATCTGGAGAATCCTAGGCCACGTTTTGTGTTGTTGAAAAAAAATGGCTTGGCTAGGAACAAGCCATTAGTCTTGCAAAATTCTATCATGCTAACTTCAGTTTCATTGCTATCACCGAGACCATAGTTTCTAACTACCGTTCCTTTGTCTTTGTTTGCAACTTTTGCATTCAATCATCAATAACGATCAATGCATCTTGTTTGCAAGTTTTCCAACTGAAGACATTGGGAGAATTCTTCAATGTATTTATCACTAGCTCCTGTGGTTGCTGTGTATATTTGAATAATAGTTGCATTGATTGGATTTCCTTGAATGCAGACAAATATAATCCTATCACATTTTACCTCATGGTGGATTTAAAATATCTTTTTTAGTAATGAATGCGATGCCATTCCTTTTGATTGTGTCATTCTCAACACAGTAAATTATTTGATTCAACATCATCGATACTGGTCCATTTCAGCTCACTAATGCCCAGGATATCGATCTTTATGCACGTCATTTCATTTTTGACCATTTTCCATTTTCCTAGGTTCACACTCCGCACATTCCAAGTTCTGATCATTAGCAGATTTTTGAAGCTGTTTCTCCTTACCTTGATTCGTGCCGCATCAGAAGATGCCCAAGACTCCACTCCCCAAAGAAAGCAGCTGCTCCTCAGTTACATTTTGAGTGCCTTCTGACCCCAGGGCCCATCCTCCTGCACTATCCAAGACAGGGTTGGGCTTCTATTCATCAGGCTTTCCGTATTCGGACAATGTTGTGAAGCTCTGCAGAAGGTTTTCAGTGGCTACTTCCTCTGAAGTGTGCAGCCAATTCCTTCCTTTGTTGTCTGTTCTTAGTCTGGAAACTCTGATGAAACCTGTTTCCTTTGGGTTATCCTGCTGATATCTGAAATACTAGTGACATAGTTTCCAACATCAAAGCAACACACTAACACAGTACGACAAATTGACAGACAAGTGGTGGATAAGATGTCCAACACATCTATAAAATCCTTGCTCAATAGTGTTTTACCATTGACTATCATAATGTTACCATCCACAGAATTACCTTAAGTCCCATGGAACAATCTATAATATATACAATAAATGATATAGATGTGTCCAAAAGTGAACCAGGGACACACAGAAACCATATATGGATGGATTTTGAGCTTCTGTTTGATTGTAGCCTTAACATAAGAATAATTGGTTCTTGTGGCATAGCCCTGCTCCCTGGTATGGTTCTTGCCCTCAGGAGATGACTGAAGAAATGAGTGTCATAGCAAAATGTTTGAAGCAATCAAATGGTGCCTGGCTATCAGGAAAAATAGTGTCTGAGATCTTAAAGGCTTGTCTCACAAACACGAAACCATTTAATTGAGGAGTTAGCAAAGTCCACACAGAAGCAACATATCATCATGTGTCATCCAAGGATTTTGAACAATAAGATACAAATCTGGAAGAAGGCATGGTGCCAGTGTCTAAATTCTAAATACACAGATTTCAGAATGCTATGAATAAAAGTAGAAGCCCAAAATCCATTTTCAGGGTCCTTGTGTGGATTGAGTCCATGGTGATTAATTCCCTACCCACAGACTAGGAATGTAGAGAGCCCCAATATCAGACAGAGAACATTTTACAATGGTTTTTAGCTATTGTACTTACACTGGAATATAATATGTTGCCATTAGATTTCCCTTTGGATCCATTTTCAATTTATCCTAAAATGTTAATATTGTTTGCTTCTCCTTAGATTGAGATCTTTCACGGTTTTATATGATCATTGCTTATGGGTTGGTTTTTTTTTTTTTTTTTTGTCTTTCTTTCTGTTCTTGTTCCATATGTTTTTCTGTACAGGGAATCCAATATTTAGGAAGACATTAACTGAATTAATAATTACCTGGGGTCATGAAAGGGGTTGGTGGGGAAATGCGAAATCAACACCAGTGGGTACAAGAAGGAAGATGTCCCAAAGTTGATTGTGGTGATAACTGTACAACCCTTCTTATAAGATTGAACTACTAAATTGTATAATATGTTAATTATAGCTCAATAAACCTGTTTTAAAAGGTAGCCATTTTATTTGTTTTTAAATCATTTTATTGGGGACTCGTACAACTCTTATCACAATCCATGTATACATTCATTGTGTCAAGCACATTTGTACATTTGCTGCCCTCATCATTCTCAAAACATTTGCTTTCCACTTGAGCCCTGATATCAGTTCTTCATTATTTTTCCCTCCCTCCCCATTCCCCCTACTCTCACAAACCCTTGATAATTTATAAATTATTTGATCATATCTTACACTGCCTGATGTTTCCCTTAACCCACTTTTCTGTTGTCCCCAAGGAAGAGATTATATGTAGATCCTTGGAAACCGTTCCCCCTTTCTACCCCACCGTCCCTCCACCCTCCCAGTATTGCCACTCTCACGACTGGCCTGAGGGGTTTATCTGTCCTGGATTCGCTGTGCTTCCAGTTCTTATCTGCACCAGTGTACATCCTCTGATCTAGCCAGGTTTGTAAGCTAGAATTGGGATCATGATAGTCAGAGGGAAGAAGCATTTAAGAACTATAGGAAAGTGTGTGTTTCATCGATGCTACACTGCACCCTGACTCGTCTCCTCCCTGTGACCCCTCTGCAAAGTGATATCCAATTGCCTACACATGGGCCTTGGGTTCCCACCCCACACACACCCCCTTCATTCACGATGATATGATTTTTTGTTTTTTGGTGCTTGATACCTGATCCCTTCAACACCTCGTGATTACACAGGCAGGTGTGCTTCTTCCATGTGGGCTTTGTTGCTTCTGAGCTATATGGCCACTTGTTTATCTTCAAGACTTTAAGACACAAAGACGCTGCATCTTCTGATAGTCCGGCACCATCAGTTTTCTTCACCACATTTGCTTATGCACCCATTTTGTGAAGACAAGTCTTTAAGACTCCAGATGGCATTCTTTCTAATAGCGAGGCACCATCTAGTTTCTTCAGCATATTTTGCTATAGCACCCATCTTTTCAGAGAGCTCTTCATGAGGGTGCGTATCAAGCAGGGCCATGTCATAAGAACTAATTGTTCTTAGATTGGGTCTAGAATTAAATGCAAGCCCCAAATCCATTCATATATATATGGTTTATATATGCCTGTGTTTCACCTGAGAAACATCATTGTCCTTTTAAATTAGAGATCATTATCAATCATTGACCTGGAGCATAAGGGCATTCTGTTGATACTCAATGCTATTCAGTCGATGCTGAATGAACCCTATAAGACAGGTTAGAATTGCCCCTGCAGGTTTCAAGACTAACTCTTTATGGAAGTGGAAATCCCAGTCTTTGTCCTTAGTGTCCTTTTGAACTACTGACCCTGTAGATCACAGCCTCGTGCATAACTACTATGCCACCAGGGCTCCTTATTGCTGAGAGTGTCATTAATTTAGCCCATGGTAAAGAATTTAGAACACAGTTGAGAAAAGGATATTATACATCTGTGGGCTAGTTATAAAATGCAATACATGAATTATTGACTTATACAGATTAAATCCTTAACTAACTGAATACTATTTACACAAACAATGGGGGTTTGTGGTAAGGCAACATTTTCAATGATATTCATTGATAGGGACAGAACCAGGACTGCCAGATTAATACGTAACTTAATAAATTGAAGTACTAAGTATATGGTCATCTGACAACCACCAATTCTATACCCTTGGTATAGATTACCGGTGAATTTGAGGTAGAGCCCAGTTCATTTAGTGGGGTTTCTACACGAGTCCTTCCAGTATGTCAGGCCTCTGGAGTATGTTGTGTGCCTCAAAAACACAAGGCCTAAAGTCCCATTAGTGTATAGCACATGACCTGGGTCTCCAGGGGATGTATAGAAACTAGGTCTGATGTGCCCAAATTGGGACATTGTACCAAGCATATACTCCCCTTGGGTTCCATCTAAGTGTTGCAACCTCCCACTGGGAGGTTGATCCTACCAATTTTTCTCCCAGCAGAGATGTACTTCTCTGAGATGTGCATGCTCCCCTCCTCCCATCTTGACATGAATTTCCTATCAGTATAGCTTACCACTCAGGTAGCAGTAGCCACTGGTTTGCGGTCACCTCAGTATAATTTTGTATAGCAGCAACTAAATGATCATCTCACTCTTATCCGATCTTGAAAACCTGATCCCAGCTATCAAAGTGGTTTTAAAGACATAGAGAGGGTGCTGTATGCTTCTTGGACACTTGTCGGGCTTTCTACTGCATTGCTTGGTGGACTGGGTTAGCGAATGTCCTGACCAGAAGCAGGAGTTTGCCTTCTTCTTGGTGTTTATTCCTATAGTAGTGGACTCAAACAAAATTTGGTTTGGTTTTTTTTTGGGGGGGTGGGGTGTGTGTGTGTGTGTGTGTGTGTGTGTGTGTGTGTGTGATTGACTATCTTTACTCAGCATAAGGGTTTCCCAATCCCTTTAAGGCTGTTTTTTAGGGATGCATAGTATTCCATTGCATGTATGTACCAACGGTATTAATCCATTCTTCTACTGATGGGAATTTAGGCTGTTTCCAGTTTTTGCTATTGTGAACTCGAGTATATTTTTTCAATAGCCATCCTTTCCACCATGGAATTGCCTTACCATCTTAGTCAGAAATCAGTTCACCATATATCTGTGAGTCTTTTCTGAAACTCTATTATTTTCTATATGTTTTTCCTACACCAATTCCATACTTCTTAAACTAGTGAAGCTTTATGGAAAAGATGAAATCAGATGGCATAAATGCGTCTCCTTTGCTCTTTTCCTAAAGATTATTGTGACTACTCTGGGTTGTTTGCATTTCCATATGCCTTTTTCATAATCAGATTATCAGTTTGTTTTTAAAAATGATGGAAGGGAAGGGCATGTTTTGAACTCTAAACCAATTTTGGAAGAATTCATATTCTAACATTAATACAATGGGTTTTCCAATCCACTTATTTAGATTTTACCTATGTCTTGGCAAAGTTTTGTACTTCTCTGTAAAACTGTCTTGCACATACTTGGTTAAATGAATCCCTATTTCATGATTTTTGGCACTGGGGCTGATATCAAGGAGTTCAAAAAGGAAGAAAATGTTTTGAAACGGATTGTAGTAGTAATTACACAATACTTCTGGGTGTGACTGGGATATGGAATAATATGATATCTGTATTAATTCCCAATAAAAGTATTTTGAAAAAATTATATATCGTGATTTTCATAATTAAATTACAGAAATTTGTACATTAGTCTTGCATTCTGTGAGCTTGCTTAACTCACTAGTTTTAGATTTTTTGGGTAGATTCTTTGGTATTTTCTTTGTACAAAACCATACAAATGATTTAGGAAAATTAGAAGTCATCAAAAGTGAAAGGGAATGCATAAAGTTCAATAACCTAGACATCAGGGGGCTAAAATGGACTGGTATTTTGAGTCAGATAATAATATGCTCTACAATGCCAGGAAAGTTAAGTTAAAGTGGAATGACATCATATTTATTGTTAATAAAAGAAGAGAACATTTCAAGATCTATCCTAAAGTACAATGTGTCTGTGATTGGATAATAGCCATACATCTACAAGAAACACCAGTTATGACTATTATTAAAATTTATGTATCTACCACCAACAGAAAGTATAAATAAAAGATTTTTTACCAACTTCTACAGTATGAAATTGATTTTTTAAATGTAATCAAAATGCACTAGATAAAGAAATGCCAAAGTTGGAAACAAAGAAGTACTAGTAGATTAAAATTATGACCTTGGTGATAGCAAAGACACCAGGGGGTTCATAGCATTTTGCAAGACCAGAGATTTATTCATTATAAATAATTTGTTCAACAACATAAATGGTTATTTTACACATGAGCCTCAATTAATGGACTACACAGGAATCAATTTGGCTACATTTGTTCAGAGATGATGGAAAAGCTCAAAATCAGTCAGAACAAGGCTAGGGACCTACTATAAAATAGACTATCAATTACACTGCTGCAAGTTCAAGTTGAAGCTGAGGAAAATTAAAATGACTCCATGAGAGCCAAAGTACACACTAAAGTATACCTCATGTGAATTCAAAAACCATCTCAAGAACAGATTTGATGCAACGATCAGAATGAATAGCTTGTCTTAAAACTAGCAGCCACCTAAAGTTAGATGTCACTTAAGTTCACACAGAAGGAGCACACTAGCCTGTGTTTTCCAAGGATTGTAAATAATAAAATCCAAGTTCAGAGGAGGAAACCATGTTAGAGCTTACATGTTAAGGACCCTGACTGCCAAATTTGCAGAAAGCTAAGGATGACAGTGAAAGCCCAAAATCCATTTGTAGAGTCCTCATGAAGATTATGCCTCCATTGAAGTCCCTGGAGCAAATGACCAGAGATGTGAATAATCTTGCCCTTAGAGTGCATTCGAATATGAATTCAGATTAAAATTGAATATATTATCATTTGACTTTCACTCTGTTCTACTTTCTAGTATATTCTGTTTTCTCTTGACTTGAGGGGTTTCTATGTTTTCTTTTGTTATTGAGGGTTTTGGTATTGGGGTGTGTGTAGATTTGCTTTATATTAAATTCAGAATAGGTAAATCTATAGAAACAGTAACTCCATGAATAGTTCCTTAGAATTATGACATGGGAGGCTGGGGAGTGGTAATGGGAAGCTAATAAAAATGGGTATAAGAATGAAGAAAATATTAAAATTGTGGTGATGATTGCATGTTAAGTTGTAATCGATATATTTAATATATGTTCAAACCCTTTTAAAACAGATCTCATATTTTAAACCACTGAATTGTATTATATTTGTGAGGTGAACCTCACTTGGTCATTATGCCGCTGATAGGTATCACTGAATCAGTACAACAGAGTGGAACACTGCTCGGTCCTGCAGGATGCCTGCAATCATTGATATGTTTGGGTTGTTGCAGTCACTGGATCAGTTCATTTTGTTGAACGTTGTCCTCTTTTTCACTGATCTTGTACTTGACCAAGCATGATGCCATTCTCCAGAGACTGGTCCCTCCAGAAAACTCATTCAAGTATGCAAAATGAAGTGCCACCATCCTTGCTTTTAAGGAGTATCCTGGTTATCCCTCTTCCACGACAGATTTGTTTGTTCTGGTACCCCATGGTATATTATCATTTTCACCAACACCATAATTCAAAGGTATCAACTTTTGATTATTCTTTCTTGGTTCAGATATTATATGCATATGAAGTTATTGAATACACCATGGCTTGCGTCAGTCACGCTTTAGTCTACAAAGTGCTACCTTTGCTTTTTAACACTTGAAAGAGTGTTTGGCATCAGACTAGCCCAGTGTAACACATCCATCCTTTGATTTACTGGCTCATGTGTCCTGTGACTGTGAGTCCAAGAAAATGGAAATCCTTGACAATGTCGATCTTTTCTTTGTTTACCATGATGTGGCTTGTTGGACCAGTTGTGAGGATTTTTTATTTCGTTTTGCTGCAGGGTGACCCATACTGAAGGCTGCAATAGTCTTTGCTCTTCATCACCAAGTTCATTATGTGGCATCATTTTTATATATTGTTGGATTCCCTTGTCTAATGTTTAAGAAATTATGTTTATCATTTTTAACTCCATCTTCAACTCTTGTTCCTGAGGACTTTTCCTTCCCGCTTTCTTATATTTAAATGTGTTTAATATATGTTTCTCAGAATTGCTTGGTGTTTAATTGGATGTATAACCCTACAAAGAGAACTGGATTACCTAGACCATGCTATTTTACTGGTACTAAAATCAGCCATTTCAAGAGGTTACATGTGATCAAGAACCAAGAGTTACTGGAGCAAAAAGGTCAAGCTGCATTGAAAGCACTAGTCAAAAACAAGGCTCCAGGAATCACAAGAGAACACAAGAGCAAATGAAGACAGAGGAAGAGAGACGGGAACACATCCTGGCCCACCAAGCCTTGAGGACGATATTCCTGCTCAGAGCAGCCAAAGCACAGAGAGGACTACTGTATAGTCTATAGGGCGGGCCCCACTACAAAACATGACATCCCTCACAGACCCATAGCGCTTCGCAGGACAACACTGGAGACACAGTGCAGGAATTGTGCCCAATTTGACCCCACCACACTGAGATGAAACACTAAGGGTGTGAAACAGAACAGTAAGGGGAACAGAACAAGGAAGTCCCCAGAGAATACCAAAAATAGACCTTGGGGCCGGGGTGTGGCACCCCATCAGACTCCACTGGAAAATACTCCTAGAAATCAACAAACAGATCTTGAACTATTTACAGGCTTTTCCCTTTTTTTGGTCCTTGTTTTGTTTTCCGTTGTTGCTTTGTTTTGCTCTGTCTTGTTTTTTGTGCAGATTATTATCTCTGCAGGTCTATCTAGATAAGATAGGCGGGATAAACAAGCTAGAGGAGAAAACAATGGACCAACAGTTCCAGGGGGGAGGGAGGCGTGGGAAAGGAGGAGGTGTGGGAAAGAATAGGGGGTGTCAACCAACCCAAGGACAAGGGAAGAACAAGTGATCCAAAATCGATGGTGAGGAGGGTGTAGGAGGCCTGGTAGGGCTTGATCAAGGACAATGTAACTGAGAGGAATTACTGAAACTCAAATGAAGGCTGAACATGATAGTGGGACAAGTGAAAAGTAAAAGGAAATAGAGGAAAGAATTAGGAGGCAAAGGTTATTTATAGAGGTCTAAATACAGGCATGTATATATGTAAATATATTTATATAGGATGGTGGGGAAATAGACCTGTGTGCATATATTTATAGTTTTAGTATTAAGGCAGCAGATGGACATTGAACCTCCACTCAAATACTTACTCGATGCAAGAACACTTTGTTCTATTAAATTGGCATTCCATGATGTGAAGACAAATGTGTGCAGAAGCAAATGTGGTGAAGTAAGCTGATGGTGCCCGGCTATCAAAAGATATAGCATCTGGG